>NW_028261389.1:68159118-68239118 GCF_051295495.1 Thamnophis sirtalis
ACACAAATGCATAGATAAAATTCTGACTTCTCCCTCACTGGACACCTATTGGAAATAGTCAGATTTTCAAGTCTTGATTAAAGAAGAGGATGCATGGAGCAATTTGAAATACTGGGGGAATTCTGCTCCAGATGGTGGGCACTATTAACAAGATAACAATAGCAAAGCACTTAAGACTTATATACCACTTCACAGTGCTTTACAGCCCTGTGTATATGGTTTACAGAGTCAGCATATTTCCCCCAACAATCGGGGTCCTCATTTTACTGACCTCAGGAGGATGGAAGACCGAGTCAAACTCGAGCCTGGTGAGACTCGAACTACTCACCTACTTGCAGTTGGCAATCAGCAGAATTAACCTGCAATATTTTATTCTAACCACTGCACCACCACGGCTCTTCATGGCAAAGCAATCAATGCCAAATTTCAGACAGCTGGCTGTCAGCAGAAGTAGCCTGCACTATTGCACTCTAACCACTGTGCCACTGCGACTCCTTCATGATCCCCTCAAATAATACTATTAAATGTTGGTAAACAGTACTTGGGTATCATTATCAATTTATTTCTGTTTGTTTTTCTTAAGTAATCAAGCAAAACTAATTATAAATTATGATGTGGCATCAAACTTACATTCTTGATTTACCATATAAACAAAGATACATGACAGCAAAACCTAGTTTATGGCCTCATGTTGAAATTTGCTGTTAGTTATTCTTATTTAAATAATGTAAAAAGGAACATGCTGCAGGCAGCATGAACTAACAGCATTCACCATAGATAACCAGAATAAATCAGAAACTGAAAGAAATCCTTACATGAGAATGCAAACATTGAGAAAAGTCTCTACTATAAGTAACATAGTAGTTTGAATTACCAATATGAACCAACTCATGTACTACATTTTAGAAGATTTGTGATTGAGAATATCTTATGATAATAACTAATTCAAGTTTTGTTTGTTATTTTAGGTGAGCAGCAAGCCTGAAACTATTTTGATGTCAATAAAACTATTGGGATGAAAAGAGCTTTTAGGTCTAAGCAAAATCAATATGCTTAAACTGCTTTTTTAAGTTAAAATTTAAAAAATCCAGTAAAGTCTGCAGATAGAATGTGCTTTTGAACATTTAAAACTAAGTTTTCATACAAAGTTATAATTAAAAACTCCAAGTCTTATTTATACTTATTTAACCATAAAATATTTTTTAGGTATTGTATTCAATTTTTCAATTTGGGAAACATATTCTGCCAAAACTGATTTTATAAAAAAATATATTGGAAATTTTTCTGAGTTTAATTCTGCAAATCTGTGTAAGCATTGGGCAATAAGATCATGGAGTTCTTTTCTGACTCTCATTACTTAAATTATCTTTATCTTCTGGCAGAAGAAACAACAGATTGTGTCAATATGATTTCATGTATGTATCTGCTACATTTTTGAGAGATATAAGAAATAATTTCTGCTGTTATTTAAGTTAATTCCTGATAAATTGATACATCCTGACCTGCTTGCAGCACAGGACAGTTTTTACACTGTCTTAACCTGGAAATAGACTATAAAATAGTGAAAAATAGGATTTTAGAAAATATTTTTTCACTTATGGTTTTTTTTTTTTTTTTTTTTTCTATTTCAAGCTCTCACTTCAAACCTTTATGGTTTTTATTGCAGTGTTTTTCAAAACCAATTCAGCACTTCATTACAATTTAAACTGCTATAATAAAATATGTGATCTAATGCAAGTAGTTTACTGATGAAATATCTATCTGTACTATTATGAAAGATCAATTCACTTATATTATCAAAATCCAAATTTATTAGTAAACTTACAAATCAAATCGCAGGTTTTGTCTCTCCTCAAAAAAGTAATCCATTATAAATTTTCTTACAAAATCTGGGTTCAAAGTATTGTCAATTACTTCTGTTCTTCCAAACTATAAAAGAATATTTTAAAGAAAATGCATCAGTATATAAATATCTGTACACACATCAAATAAAAATATCAAATTAAAAAATATGAACACATGTGAACAAATCGTAGGCCAGTTTAAAGGAGATAAAGGAAGAAATGAGACACATTAATTAAAATGAAGTACTGGTACAAAAACTTTCAGTCCTTACAGACATAAGTATTCTCAGAATATCTGATCTATATAATATGTTATTATTATTATTCTACTTAATAAATCCAAAATTGACTACAAAGGGATATAATAAAAAAGTCATAGTCCAATTTGCTTCAAATTATGCTTTTGTTATACACTCAGATTCCATTAAGAAGCCATTTTCCCAGTCTACTTTATTATATAAGCCATGAGTAGGTTAAGATTTTTGGCTCTGCAGTCACTACAGATGTTTGGATATAGAGTATGTACACAAACAAAATCACTTCCTACACTCATATGCATAACATCATTTCCATAAATATCCTACTCTTCTTCTGGGAGAGAAAAAAGTCCTTTTTTGTCAGCAAAACTGGAAGGATTTTCAGCCCATATCCAGAATGAAACAGGAAAGCAAAACGCTTCCCTTTTTTCTTTCTAGGAAATTCTAGTCTAACAAAGAGAAGGACTAGACATGACATGATAACAGTCTTTCAATATTTGTAGGATTGTCACAGAGAATAGGAGGTCAAGTTATTCTCCAAAGAAACTGAGGAAGGGACAAGAAGTAGTGGATGGAAGCGTATCCAAAGGAAAATTATTATACCTAGAATTAAAGAGAAGTTTCCTATCATTGAGAACAATTAAACATTGGAACGGCTTGCCTCTACAGCTTCTGGTGGCTCATTGATTGAGGTTTTCAAGAAGAGATTGGACAACCATTTTTCCAGAATAATATAGGATCTCCTGCTTGAGAAATGTTATTGTCTAGGTTCCTACTCTCTGATCTCTTTAGGGGTTCAGATCTATAGCATTGCCTCCCAGGCACCATGGGTAATTTCTACCTTCTGGAGAGCCCGGACCCAAATCATTTACAGCAAATAAATGAGTCCCATAAACCTATCAGTAATCAGTTCAGCACTTAATAGAATAAGTTGAACTTATTCTATAAGTTCTTAAGTTATTCAGCTGAACAGGATATTTTGTGTCAGCAAGCAGTTGCATTCTGAAGCTTCTAGGCACAATTGGTGAGCCTGCCAAAATTGTCCAAAGACATTTCTGGGTATGGTGTGCCAGAAGAACACCTTTTGCATCCCCTGGGCAAGTGCATCTGAAGGTAGGGTAACATATACAATACTTAACTTTTTCCAGCTTTCAACCTCATGCTCAAATCTTGTTATATAGGATATATAAATAGAGCCAGTGATGAGGAATGGCTGGGATCTGTGCTTTGCTGCCAGAAAGAAATATTTCCCACCTCTACTTCCCTCATACACTCATATCCTGATAACTTTACTCACAAGCCTACAAGCTAGTGCTCCAACTGCCTATGATAACTGAGCCACACCCTGCATTTTCAAGGACGTGCCAACATCCAGAGGCAGATTGACACCCCCCACCCCACTTTTAGCTTATAAATGGAAATGCTAAGGCAGAATAGGAAAAAAGGGATGTAGGAGGAAAGGAATCGCAAAAAGGGCCCAGTACTCTTAAACATCTTCATGAATGATTTAGATGAGGGGATAGAAGGGAAACGTACCAGATCTGCAAAGAACACCAAGCTGGTGGGGATGGGGGACACAGCTAATACTTTGGAAGATAAGATTCAAGATTCAGAAGGATCCTGACAGACTTGAGTATTGGGTTGTTTCCAATAAGATGCAGTTCATGGTGAGAAATGTATGGTCCTGCACTTAGGCAGGAAAAACCAGATGCACAGGTACAGAATAGGCGATACCTGGTTCAGAAGTAGTATGTGCGGAAGACATCTAGGTGTCCTAGTGGACTACCCCTTAAATATGAGCCAGCAGTGTGCTGCACCTGCTAAAAATGCTGATGCAGTCCTGAGCTGCATCAACAAGAGAAATAGTATCAATTTCATATGAAGTGATAGTATCACTTTTTGCTGCACTAATGACTTCACACTTGCAATACTGTATCCACTAGGTGTGATGTGATAATCTTCCAGTTCTTCAGGTTTGTCCCAAAGAAGAGATTAACTTATTCTCCAAAGCACCAGAGTCCAGGACAAGAAGTAATTGGTGGAAGCTTAAAGAGAGATACAGCTAAGGGCTAAGGAGAAATTTCCTGACAGTGAGAGCAATTAAGCAACTTGCCACCCGGAATTGTGCAGGTTTTCTCTAATAGATTGGACAACCATTTGGCTGGCATGGCTAATCTCCTGGTTTCCTGCTCAAGTTCGACTAGAAGACCCCCAAGGTGTCTTCCAGCCCTATGATTCTATGTTCTATTGGCAGCTATTTCAAATAGCAAGCCAATTGTCAGGACCACAAACTGCAGTGAGCATCATATCCTGGTGGGAGTCCTGCTTGGAGTTTTGCCTGGACTTGGTAGCAACAAGAAAAGGGCCACACCTCATTGCAACTAGTTGAAGAGCATTTGGAAAAAAGGCAAAGGTGGTATGCTACTTCATAGATTTTGAGTCTTTTATTTGAATTGAGTGATAGAGACTGAATATAAAGGATTCAAGACATTTACATGGCAACAACAGCTTGCAAAACTTAGAAGAGTAGACTTAACCCAAATCAATAGCATATTATTGGGGAAGTTGTAATAAAGCATTTATGTATAGATTTGCTATGCTGGTCCTTGCCAGTTCTTAGAAAGCAAAAAATTCTCATACCAGTACATATTACTTTTATATGACAGTACTCAACTGCTATATATATATATAAAAAACATTACCTCTCTCCATTCTTTATTTCCCATCCCTTGGGTATACAAAACACAAACTGCAGAAGAGAAAAAAAAAGGCAATCAATATCACAAATGTATGTAAATTAATATTCCAGTATAGACTAATATTTAAGCTATAATATTAGGCAGATTTTAAAGCGATATAACACAAATTATATTTAAGAGCTAATGAACTAGAATTAATATCTGGAATTTGAATATTTGTATATGGTGTTTGTTTATTTTTTTTAAAAATGTAACAGATAATTGTATTTAAAAAAAAACAGGCATCTGAGTCAGCGTTTAATGTATACTAAAAAGACTCAAATTTACCAGAAATCCATTCCTATTAACTTACATCTGAGTATACAACACACAGGCTGTATACCTCCCCCAAGGAAGAGCAAACAGAGAGAACAAGGTCCCCACCCCAAGTTTCACGGGAAATAGTTTTATTGTAGAAAAATTCAAAGTTCAATATTTGTGCATTGCACTGGGAGATAAAGGGGGAAGTCATAATCTTGGCTTTTTTATTTTACCCTTTCCCACCACATATGTCCAACTACAGTCAGCCATAAAAATTATTGCCTATTATAAAAATGTAATATATTTTACTGTACAACAGAAAAAAAGAAGAAAACAGTGGGCATATTAATTTTAAGGCTGAGTGTAATAGAATTCATGCTTCTACTGAGATTTGCCTCTTGACAAGCATCTCTATTTTTAACATCTTGAATGTCACATATTAAAAATAAAAAAAATGTTTTATAGCCCAGTTTATCAATTTTTGGAAACAAAAGACAAAATAGGCCTTGGAAAAACGGGCACAAAATATCTACATTTTCCCCCAAGCTTTCGTATCTCTAAACACAGCCTATCTCAAAACTACATTCAAATAGTGTTCAACTGATCAACATCTTGCTTTAAAATTCCCACAGTAACATCTCAATTCAACAGAACATTTGGGAAAAGGGGTATCTAAAATTCTACCATTGTAATGTACAATATTTATGCAATTAATTTACATTATTTATGCAAATATTTATGTACAGTATTTGCATAATGATGCAATTAATTTTAATATATTTTTTATAAATGTGTTATTTGTACAACTGCATCATTATGGGGTATTATTGTTTCATACATTGAAACAAATTACATAAATTATATCAATTGTCTGAACTGCTTTGGAAATAACAGGCTTTGCTCACTATTTGGAGTAAAGCCTGAGATACAATTCTGCCCATTACATCTGACGTCTCCTAAACAGAGTTCCCAAAAAATTTACCTACTTTATGAAGGCATTAGTTAAAGATTTTTATATTCTGTTTCTAAAACCTATCATGAAGAAGCTTTGAAAGGAGCTATTGCATTATTATTATTGCGTGGTTAATCTTTGATGAGATTCACAGCCTTTGGGGCTAGTTGGTAGTTCAACAGCTCGAGTCCTAACCAAGGACCTAGGAAGTGTTAAGGTAATGTCGAAGGATATAAGCTGTTCCAAGTAGGGTGGTTTTTTGTAGAATCAAAATGTTCAAGTCTGATAAATTTAAAATTTCCAAATAGCGAGGTAGCCCTTTGGGTATTGCACCAAGGGCTCCAATTACAATCAGGACAACATATGATTTCTTTTTCCACAGTTCCTCAACTTCAATTTGCAAGTCCCGGTACTTTGTGATTTTTTTCTTGCTGTTTATCTTCAATTTGTGCATCTCCAGGTATTGCAATGTCAATGAACCATACTTTTTTCTTTTCAACTATTGTTATGTCAGGTGTGTTGCGGGCCAAGTGCCTGTCAATCTGGATTCTGAAGTCCCACAAGATCTTGACTTTCTCATTCTCTAAAACCTTCTCAACCTGATGGTCCCAGTGGTTTTTGCTGTACTCAAATCCAAACTTTTGACACAATTTCCAGTGAATGATCTTAGCAACGCGGTCATGGTGTTGTAGGTAGTCAGTTTGTGAAATTTTGCTGCACCCACTGATCAAGTGGTCGACTGTCTCATCTTTCTTATTACAGAGGCGACATTTGCTGTTGGTGGTAACATGTTTAATTTTTGCCTTCATGTAGTTTGTGGCTAAGGCTTGTTCTTGAGCTGCCAAAATAAAACCTTCTGTTTCTTTTTTCAGTGCTCCTGATCTTAACCAGTTCCAAGTTAGCTTTTGGTCAGCTTTGCCTTCAATACTTTTCAAGTATTGGCTATGCATAGCTTTGTTTTTTCCAATTTTCATCTCACTTCTCAATTACTTCTTTCTTATATTCAGCTTTTGACTTAGTTGTCTTTAAAAGGCCTCCTTTATTTACTTCCTTAATCATTGGTTCTTCATTTTTCTGGATGTAATCATTCAAGCTGTGTTTTTCTTCTTCCACAGTCTGTTTTACTTGTAGGAGTCCTCGACCACCCTCTGCTCTTGGTAGATATAATCGGTCAACATCACTTTTAGGGTGCAAAGCATGATTCATTGTCATAAGCTTCCTTGTTTTTCTGTCCAAATTGTCCAACTCCATCTGGGTCCAGTCAATTATTCCTGCAGAGTATCAAATCACAGGTATAGCCCAGGTATTTATGGCTTTTATGATGTTTCCTCCATTCAATTTGGACTTTAATATCTTGCAAATTCATCGAATGTATTTGGCTTGACTTAATTCCTTACTTTATTATACATTAAGTCAGAGGGCTCTAAAATCCCCAAGTACTTGTAGCCTTCTTCTGGTTTTACTGCCTTTATCATTTCTTCATTCTCAAGTTCTATTCCATCATCTTCTATGACCTTCCCTGCTTTGGTTGCCATTGTTACACATTTGTCAATTCCAAACTGCATACCAATGTCTTGGATAATTCTTTTGTGCTTTCAATTAATAAATTAAGTTCAGCTTTTGTTTTACCAAACAGCTTCAAATCATCCATGTACACCAAGTGCGAAATTTTCAGTCCTTTCTTTGCAAGTTCATATCCACAGTTCATCTTCTTCAAAATGATTGTCAGTGGTAGCATTGAGAGTATAAAAAGTAGGGGTGAAAGGGAATCCTCATTTAATTTCAACCACAGTTCTTCTTCATTAGCTAGAAGTTTTGTTTTCCAGAGGTTCATTGAAGTTTCCATGAATTTTTCTATGTTGCTGCTGATGTCAAAGATTTTCAGGCATTTCTTGATCTAGCTATGGGGAACTGAATCAAACGCTTTCTTATAGTCTATCCAAGCCATGAACAGGTTGGTTTGTCTTTTCTTTGAATTCTTTAGGATTAGCTTGTCCATCATCAGTTGGTCCTTTGTTCCTCTTGAATTTTTGCAGCATCTTTTCTGCTCTACAGGAAGCAAGTTATTTCTTTCCAAGGATTCATAGATTTGGTTTGCAATGATACCAGTAAGGAGCTTATATGTTGTTGGCAAACAGGTGATTGGCCTATAGTTTCCAGGGTCCTTTCCTTTTTCTTTATCTTTTTGTATCAAAAATGTCCTTCCAGTTGTCATCCATTCATCATTTTCAGGTGTTTTTAAGTTCTGGTTCATTTGGGCTGCCAATCTTTTGTGCACACCTATAAGTGCCTTTAACCAGAAGCCATGTAACTCATCTAGTCCAGGTGCACTCCAGTTTTTCACTTTTCTTGACTATCTTTGCACCATTTCTTTTGTTATTTCCACATCTTCCATTTTATGCCCTTTAATGTTTGATCCATTTTGCATTTCTGTTGTGCTTCTTGTTGTTTTCCCACAATTCTTCCAGAATTCCAGAGCTTTCTCTTTATCAGGCTTTTCATTTGTTGTTACTCCATCTCCACTTTCTAAGCTTTTATAAAACTGGTGCTGATTTGCTCTGAACTGTGAGTTTTCCTTGAACTGAGTTACCGTACTCGGTTTTCATACCTTTTAATCTTTTCAGCAACAGCAATAATCCTCTGCTTCAGCTCTTCAATTACTACCACAATCTCCTTATTCTCCAAATCATATCTTACTTCCAGGCTGCTCTTGACCTGTTTGTTCTTTAGCTGACCTTGCCTTAGGTTCTTCAAGTTGCTCAAGTCTACATGAAATTTTTTGATCTTCAATTCCAACCGAATTTTCCATTTAGGCTTCCTCTTCTTGCCTCTTTGGTTCTTTTGTATATTCAAACCCAATTCTTTGATGGGTATGAAGGCTGCTGCATACATCAGCTGGTTTGTTTCAGCTAATGCAGTGATTTGAAAGGTTTGCATAGCCTCATTGAGCTTTTCTAGTACCTTTCTCAATTCTTTCCGGTCCACTTGGTTCAGCTTTGGCAAACGTGTTCTTTCATTTGATCCTTTATTTTCTCAGCTAATTGAGCAATATCTGTTGGTGTTTGTTCTTTAGTGTTTCTTTGTTCTTTATCTTCATCCATTTCAGCATCCTCTTCCTCCCTTTCTTCCTCAGTTTGCTTTTGAGTTTGCAGATCATTCTTGTTGTTACTCTTCTTTGTTGGTATATTCAGACCATTAGTTGCTTTCTATTCAATTCCTATTAATTCTGCTGTAGTGAAAAATTTGTGGCTTAGAATTACACATCGTTGGTCCATTAGCCTTTGTTCACTGATATCACAATCCGTGTGGTTCATCTTCCAAATCTGATGCCTTCGTTTTTGAAATCCACATTTTGCTGGCTCAGACTGATAGTAAGCTTTGATAATAGAGATGTTTTTTTCCCTAGTCCAGATTTTTCGCTTTTTCGCTTTTTCTTCCAGTAGCTTGTCAGCTCCATGCCCTGGTTGCCTAGCAGAGGGAGTTGAGCCCTGTAGCTCATTTTGCACAGAATGCCCAGGAACCATAGCATCCAACGGAACCCTTGTTAATCCGGGCGACGGTTCAGCCGGCATAAATTTCATTCTTTTTTTGTATTCACCATATTTGAATGGGTTGTGGAGCAAATTTTGTCTGGCCCTTCACCTGAGACCTGCCTGATATAGTTGCACCTGTTCAGCATAGCCCTTAGGATCATTAGAGCACGCAAGCCCCTCCATCACGACAAGGTGGTGGTAACTATTACTATTATTACTATTATTATTATACAATTGTATCACAGCGGCCAGTTGTTTCGCCGGATTTGGCATTGGTTACTAGTCGGGCCCCACCCAGGGGCCTAGGACGTCGTAACGTATTTTTGTAATATGCGTGCAGATCCAAGCAGTGCGGCTTTTTGCATTTGACTGATGGTGATTTTGTCAATTTTTAACTGTTTTAAATGTAATTCCAGTGCTTTTGGAATAGCACCCAGTGTGCCAATTACCACTGGAATTACCACTGCTGGTTTGTGCCATAGTCGTTGAATTTCAATTTTTAAGTCTTGGTATTTTGCGATTTTTTCATGTTCCTTCTCAGCGATCCTGCTATCACCTGGTATTGCGATGTCTATGATTGTGACCTTATTTTTCTCAACCAATGTGATGTCTGGTGTATTATGCGATAGTATTTTGTCTGTTTGTATGCGAAAATCCCACAAGATCTTGACCATCTGATTTTCGGTGACTTTTTCAGGCTGATGTTCCCACCAGTTTGTTGCTGTTTTAATATTATAATTTTTGCACAAATTCCAATGGATCATTTGTGCTACTGAATTGTGCCGCAATTTATAATCAGTCTGCGCGATTATTATTATTATTATTATTATTATTATTATTATTATTGTTATTATATTATTATTATAATACAAAGAGCCTTTAGCTTCTTATTTGGAAGTATAATTTGAATTAGCTGCTGAGGAAACTCATATTTTATGCAGAGTTTAATTTTTTAAAATCTTGATATTTTACTTGTGTCATGTAAATAAAATAAAATTTGAATTGGGGTTACATTACTTTGTTCTCTGCCGATTCTTCTTGTAAATTTAAAAATAAGGACAAGAATATTTGTTGTATAGAAAGTTTTGTAGATTTTTTAAAATATATAATATTAGGGTAAGGAGAAACTTGCAAAAAAAGTAGTGTATCTCATTTTCACTATTCCGGAGTACTACAGTATACATAAGAAAGGATTTTCAGCTAGTTCCTGGAATAACTCAAACTAAACAAAGAATAGCTAAACTAGTAGTTAAAATAATCTTAGCAATATAGCCAGATGTGATAAGGAAACAACAGTAAATTTACAATTTCATTTCTTCATTGCTTTATTCCAAAAGTGAAATACCAAAATAATACTTACTTGGATCAGATTTTGAAAATGTATCTCTATCCAAAAGGTTCCTATTAATAAAACAAAATTGAATATTATTTTTTTAAAAAACATTTTACTCAAACTGCTTAAGACTGGAGGCTTTTAAGAAGAGACTGGATAACACTTTATCAGAAACAGTATAGGTCTCCTGAGAGCCGGGGGGGAAGGGGTTGGACTACATCAGCGGTTCCCAACCTTTCTGGTTCGGTGGACTGGCAGGGAGGAAGAAGGGATAGTTCCATGTCAGAGGCAGGTGTGTGTGCGCCACTTGCGTGAGTGCGCTCACTCACCACTTGCATGGTCTGGTTCTGAACAGACCACAGCCCAGGGGTTGGAAATGCTTGGACTAGATGACCTCCAAGATACCTTCCAACTCTGTTACTGTTACAAAGAAAAAGAGCTGTTTTACATCCATACCCAGAAAAGCAGAGTGGAAGTATCATGCCTGTCAAGGTTAAAATAAAGGCAAAATACACTTAAATTGCAGCTACCATATGGTCCAGCAGTTGGATAATGATACGGGGTCTTGTTGAGGAGAACGTATATGCTTGAAGCATATAGCAATGATAGGAAAGTGGCCTGAGGCCTGACGTCATGAGCACACTCCCTTCGGCTCTCACCACTTCTCCATGTCTCAGGGGCCTCCTGGTCGCCAACTCACAGTTGGTTTCTGGATCACTCTTTCTTGTCTCCTCCCCACTGATTCAAGGCTCAGGCGCCACCTGGTGGCCAACCAGTCTCTCTGCGCGCTGCTCGGAGTCGGAACCCTGTCCAGGGTCCTCCACTCTTCTTCCAGAGCCAACTCATAAGGCCCCTCGCTGTCGGAGTCTGTTTGCATCTCCAGCAGCTCCTGCTGGGCCACAACATACATACATACATACATGTTCTGTCCCCCACTTAGCCTGTTCCAAAACTAAAGTCACACAAAGCTTGCCAAAAGAAAGCCTTTATCAGTCTCGGCTCAGGCTGGCTGCGAGCCCAAAATAAACATAGATAAAGTCTCTTGCAAACAAAGGTTACGTGGCAGAATGCAGAAACAAAACTCTTACAGCACCAAGTTTTCAAGAAGCAAAATCACTTCTCCAAGTGTCTCACAAACTCAAACAGGAACGGAACTGAATTCTCCATAAACGAACGACGAACCACGAATGAACGATGAATGTTGACGTCTGCAACCAGGGTGTGGCACCATCAGTCCTTTTATCTCCAGAAGACGACACTAACGAGCCGCAACTGCATTGTTCTTCCTGCATCCCGACTCAACTCACAGCAAACTTCTGCTGAGTCACAAAACACACACACACACACACACACACACACACATATATATATATGTGCATATATATATATATATATATATATATATATATATACATACATACATACATACATACATACATACATACATACATATATATATATATATATATATATATATATATATATATATATATGCATTACTATCATTATTAATCATTTATTTGACTATAACTATTAGCACTTCATTTTATACGTAATACTCTAAATTTAACTGTTTAACTTAATTCTTAATTATACGTTTGCATTGCATCAGCCTGTAGATTTCCAGTAATAGTGCAGTCTATGTCTCTTGCCATTTGTAGCATTAATATTTTGATTACTTTCTTGGTAAGTCTTGTATGAACTTCTCTTCGTAAATTGTTGTTCATTTCGTATCTTATGAAAACTCGGGACCCTCCATCTGCTCCTTCCATCAGCTTGCCTTTGGGTATCACTGATGCTTCTGTCAAGATTTCTCTCCTTTCCTCCATCAATTTTTCTCTCTTTTCTTCTTCTATACTTTGAAATCTGGGGTAGAATTCCAGTTCTTCTATCTCCCCTTTCCATATTCCGCTCTTACCATTTCCAACCACGCTCAGTTTGTTGTCAGTATCCACAATTTTCTTATCTCTTTGGTCATTTTTTCTTCAATTTTTAGAACTCTGTCTTCCACTTTCTTCATTTGATAAACATCCTCAATTTTACCCTCGAGTTTTTCTGTTTTGTGTTCTATTCTCCAATCTCTTTTCAATTTTCTCTGTTACTACTAATAATTTTTGAATTTCAAACATATCATTTGCAATGTTAAAATTTATTTTTCCTGTTGCGCCATTCTTCCAACTTATAAACACTGCCACTATAGCATTCAAGACTTTTTGTTATATTTCAAGCAAGTTCATTATAATCTTTCAAGTCAAGGCTTCGTCTTCCCCCTAAACCAGCAGCTGATAAAACTACTGAAGAACACCTGTGTAAACAACCCATGTTCTTCCTGTTATCACTCTCAGTAAGCAAGCTGAAAAGCCTTGAAGTGTCAAATGATCAAAGAGAAAAAAAGAAAAACAATATTTCCAAGCCTCCAGCCTCTAAGTGGCAGTGTTACTTCTTTTCCCTCTATTGTTACAGCCCTCTTTATATTCCTCTTTATATCTTCTTTATATGCCAAACTTATTTTAAAAAATGCTTAAATGGACAAAGAAAAACAATCCAATCAATCTTTATAAAAAAGAAAAAGAGAATTTTAATCCATAGATATAAGAAGAATAAAAAATAGAAGAAAAACTAATCCATTCAGTTTTAAAAAATAGGGAACATTGCAAAAAATCCATCCGTGAAAAGAAAAAGATAAAAAAAGATAACACACTTAGTTGAATGTGGCTTAATTTCGCCGCTTTCTCTCTTCTGTCTTCAATTTTAATTTAGCTTTTTTTAGGGGGGATAGTCTCTTTTCTAATAATAAAATTTCCTCACCAATTCGACACACTTTCTCTTTCCGCTTTCTTTCCATTCTGGAGCTTTCACAACTTCAGCAGCTTCAAAGGCTGTGTTTCTGTCGTCGGAATAAGAGCTTCTCCTGGATCAATCAGGGACTTTGCAGCGTCCCTGAGATCAGCAGGACGTACTCTTTTCTATCACCAACTCTGCAAGATGGTTTAGGTCCAAAAGACCGTACAGTGGCAGAAATATTAACTGCGATCTTGGAGCTCCAAGATTGAACGTCGTGTCATCGCGACGTTAGCTCACTTCCCCGCCCCCGAAAAGGGGATTATTTCTGTGCCATTAATAAATCCACAAAGATTCGCCTAGCAGCCTTATTTTGGTAACCCAGTCTCTCCTCGGTGGGAGTAAGATTGTTTTCCACATGCAGGTTCAGTGCTAGGAACATGCAGATTAAGTCGCTCATATTCACTCTAGTGGAGCTCTTGGACTCATGGCTTTTCTAGAAGAGCAGGTGGCAACTGTGGCCAGGAGGGCCTTTGCACTCTTTAGGGTGGTGTGCCAGTTACATCCATTCCTGGATTGGGAAGCTTTGCTCAATCCTGGATTGGACCCTTGTGACCTCTTGTCTGAACTACTGCAATGTTCTCTATATGGGGCCTCCCTGTAGAATATTCAGAATGTTCAACTGGTACAGAATGCAGCTGCATAGATCCAAAAGGGTGTCAGAAATCTGACATGTGTAACAGCACTGCCTCATGAGTTGCACTAGATGCCAGAGTGTTTCTGAGTGCAATTCATGTAGCTGATGATCACTTTTAAAGTCCTTCAGGGCTTGGGGCAAGGTTATCTTAAAAGACCACTTTCTGCCAGTCATTTCTATACATTCAACTCAGGCAGGCAGGTTGGCCACATTGTACGCCCATCAGCCAAGGAATGTCAGAGGGTGGGAACCAGGAGACTTGCCTTCTATACTGTTACCTCTGACCCCTGGAATATTCTTCCCTCCAGATAACAGGATGATTGTTGGCCTTTTGCAAGGCAGTGAAGACTTGGTTATGTCCCCCGGATGTTCAATCAATAAAATGATCTCAAGGTTTTCTGGAATCCTAGAAGAGAGGATGCCATCCTCTCTTGGGGGAGGGGAGGGGGATGCTCTCGAAAGATAAAGTATCTAGAAAAAAAGGCAAGAGCACAATCCTCCAAAATGATGCTCTTCATAATCCTTTTTACAGAAAATGATTTCTGACGTAAATCTGGAGGCATATTAGAAATAGCAGAATGATTTGATGTTAACTCCAGAACTATATATGGTTTTCCTGCAGAAGAATGCTGATTCTTCTGAATCAGCAGATTATACTTTCATTGTGGCATGGAAAGCAACGTCCTTAAAAATAGGCAAGTAGACAACATGGGGAGGATATTAAAGTCAATTAGGCTGCCAACAGTCTTGAGGCTAGGGTCTACAACTGTATTATGCTAGCCATGTAGATGAACTTGATGTCTGGCAATCCTCACAGCTATAGAACAGTGTAGTCTTTAAGATTGGTGGACTTTTATCAAGATTAGTGGGAGTACAGATTGCAGTTAAATGAAACGAAGTTGTGAAATGAAATAGCTAGCAGGAAGTTCAGAACCCCATATTAGGTGTTACCAGTCTTATTAATCTGTCCTTTCTGAAGAGAAGGTCTTCAATTCTGGCCATAGCCTCCAGCTTAAATTCAGTGTAGTGAAGCAAGGCATAATGGCTCCAGGCAGTGGAAGAAAACATAACCTTGACTGTCTAGTCAGCAATGTCTTAAAACTCTTAAATGTATCACAAGTATCATAAATTAATACAGTTGTGTTTCAATTTAAAGGACTGCATATGTTTATATAGTGTGCATATGAGCATTTGGCCAAGACAGAACCTTGGGGTATCCATTGCATGCTTCCCTCCTTGTAGATGTACCGTATTTTTCGGAGTATAAGATGCATCTTTTTCCCCTCTAAAAGAGCGTGGAAATGTTGTTGCGTCTTATACACCAAATACAGCCCCTTTGGCCTCCTGAAGCACCATCCCGCATCCATTTTTGTGAAAAACCGGCAGTTTGTCAGCAAAATGGGAGTGTTTTTGCCTCCTCCCCACCCCCCAGAAGCACTCTGCAGACTTCAGCAGGATTGGGAGAAAGGAAAAATGCCCCTGTTTTGGTGAAAAATGGGGGAGTTTTTGCCTTATCTCAACTCTGCTCAAACCTGTAGAGTGCTCATAGGGGCCGGGGAAGAAAAAAACATCGAAATCTTGGTGCGTCTTATAGACTGGTCTTGGTGCCTCTTATAGTCCAAAAAATACGGTAGTTCTATTCACACTGTGAATTCATCTGGTAGTGGTGCTGATATAGGCTGTGATCTACTTTGATAAATGCCTTACTGAAGAGTCCATGTATTCTATATTCACAGCATTTCCTTGATTCAGTAATTTAGTCATTTATCGAAGAAGGTAATAAGATTTGTTTAGCATGATCTGTTTTTAACAAACCGATTGCTGACTTCCAGTAATTGCCTTATTCAAATCCTGTGCCTGATTATCTTTTCTTGGATTTTCCCAGGTATTAATGTCAAGCTGATTGATCTGTGGTTTCCTGGTTCCACATGTTCTCCTTTTTTAAAATTGGAGAATCACATCAGCTCGTTTCCAATCCTCTGTCAGTTCCCGCATGCTCCAGGAAAGATTTTGTTCAGTGATTCAGAGATCACATCTGCCATCTCCTTCAGAACCCTGAGATGTTAACCATCTGGTCCTGGAGATCTGAATTTGTCTAGAGTGGATAGATGTTATCTTACTAATTTTTTTGCCTCTTTTGAACTGCATTCCTGTTCTATCTTTGCTACTTTTGATAGATTGGACTTTTTCCCTCTTTTGTAACAAATGCAAAGAAGAAATTAAGTAGTTCCACTTTCTCCCTGCTGCCTGCTACCATCTTACGATTTTCTCACATTAGTGAACTGATCATTTCTTTGAGTTTCTTCTTATTCTTTACATACTTAAAGAAACTTTTTTTGTTATTTTTGGCATTTGTTGCAAGACTAGGTGAGCCTTAGCTTTCTTGACATCATCTTTGTAGATTTGAACTATTTGTTGGTATTCTGTTTTAGTTATGTACCCCACATTTTATTTTTTATACTTGCTCTTTTTGTCCCTCAGTTTCTTAGATAGTTTTTTGTGCAACCAGGCTGGTTTCATCTTGTGTCTCTTTTTTTCCTCTATGGTATTGTGTTTGATTGGTTTTTTTTTGTAATCTCATTTTTCAGTGTCTCCCAAACATCCTGAATTGTTTTTCCCTTTAAGATTTCCATCCTAATCTCATAGTTTGTTGAAGCCAGCTTTCTTTAAATCTAAAACAATGGATTGACTTTGTTAGATTATCTGTGCCTACATTATGTTGAATTCTAATATGACATAGTGACTCTTCCCCCAAAATTCTTCTACCCTTTCAATCATTACATCCCTATTAGTAAGTATGAAGTCCAGGATAGCTCATCCTCTATTTCCTTCTCTACCTTTTGGTTGACAAAATTGTCAACTAGACATGTCAGGATCTTGTTTGATCTACCAATTGGTGCAGAGTTTATCTCCCAGTTGATATAGCTGCTTGATGGGGCAGAAAATGTCCGTCGTTGGCGATTTCAAGATTCAAATTTCCCTCTTGTGGACAAGGCATACAACCATTTCCTTCCCTTTCTCAAAGAATTCACCACTTCCCCATCAAATCTCTATCCCCTTCTTGGCAATTTGATTAGGTTAAAAGAGACAAGAATCCAGTTCATATAAAATACTGCCCACTTCATCAGAATCTACCACCTCAAATAAATCTTTCATTGGAAGATGTGTCCCTTAATTGAACTTTGACTAACCACCATCTAACTTAGATAAAATTATGAATGATTTTCCTCTATAAAATATCTAGTAAAAAAGGTCACAGTTGCTAGCCAATGATTCACTTTGTCATTCATTAATAGGGTTATTACCGTGTTTCCCCAAAAATATGACTGGTTCTTATATTTTTTTGACCCACGAAATATGGCCTTAGGCTTATTAAAGGGGAGGGCTTATTGTTTTTCGGTTCCGGGCAGCTGCTCCCTTATGAGTGGGCTCCTGAAGAGCCGGGCACAGCCTCAGGGTCGAATGGCTGTGTTGTGCTGTCGCAGCAGCAACACAGCAGCCATGAGGTGACCGCACTCACAAGCAGTCACGTGGCAACCCCCCTTCCCAGCCAGGAACAGCGCTGATGATTGATCTAGCAGTATCTGGAAGGCATCAAGCAACGCGAGCGCCTGTTCACCGCCCTCCACCTCCCGCCGCTTGGCACCTTCAGACTGCCCCTAGGTGAGTGAATGGGCTCTGCATGGCTGGAGAGGGGTGTGTGTGCGTGAGCGGCTTTTCCACTCCCCTCTTGCGCGACTTGCAGGCTCACGATGCCCTTGGCTAACTCTACAGTACCTGCAGAGCCAGGACATCTCTGCTGTTGGTGCTGCCCACCGCTTGCTTTTTTTTTTTTTTTTTTTGGCTTTCAAAGCACGGAGGATGGATGCTGCTCTGGGAGTACACTCCATGGTTGTGGGCTGCAGGGCATACAACCATAGAGCGTACTCCCAGAGCGGCATTCGTCCTCCGTTGCGGCTTCCAAAGCACGGAGGTAGGCTACTGCTCTGGGAGTACGCTCTATGGTTGTACGCTACCATAGAGCGTACTTCCAGAGCGGCATCCGTCCTCCATGCTTTGAAAGCCAGGAAAAAAAAAAAAACAAGTGGCAAGCGGCGCTAGCAACAGAGATGCCCTGGCTCTGCAGGTACTGTAGAGTTAGCCAAGGGCATCGTGAGCCTGCGAGTCGCACATGTGGGGAACGGAAAAGCCGCTTGCGCAATCCCCATCTCCAGCCATGCAGAGCCCATTCACTCACCTAGGGGCATTCCGAAGGCGCCGAGTCGCGGGAGGCAGAGGGCAGTGAACAGGCGCACGCATTGCTTGGTGCCCTCCGGGTACTGCTATATCGGTCAGTGGTGCTGTACCCGGCTGGAAAGGGGGGTTGTTGGGCGGCTGCTTGCAAGTGTGGTCACCTTATGGCTGCTGTGTTGCTGCTGCGACAGCACAACACAGCCATTCAACCCTGAGGTTGTGCCCGGCTCTTCAGGAGCCCGCTCACAAGAGAGCAGCTGCCCGGCAACCTCCCCACTCATCAGCTGAGCACAGCACCACTGACCGACTTAAGAGGTACCCCGAAAGCACCAAGCAAAGCGAGCGCCTTTGCCCCCAACCTCGTTCCCATGGCTTGGCGCCTTTGGGATACCACTAGGTCGGCAAGCGGTGCTCTGCCTGGCCGGAGGGGGGGATTGTCCAGGGGGCTTATTTTCGGGGGGTGGGCATATATTTTTGCCCACGCAAAAAATGTGGCAAGGCTTTAGTTTCAGGACAGGTCCTATTTTCAGGGAAACATGGTATTACTGGATGGTATTTTGCAGTCATGAAAAGAACATAACAAATATGTATGCTTGTCACTCTTACTGTCACAGTATATAGTCAAACCTGAGTTTCAGCAGGCCGTAACTTTTTTAGTTACTTTTCTGGTTCTTCCCCTAAGAATTGGATGGGGTGAAGCTGGAGCTGAGTGATTGTAAATGTTGATGTACTGAATGTTGTTTAGAAGCTGGGATTTTATTTATTTTATTTGGACATTGGTTTTATTACTTTTCTTTGTTTTTTATTATTGTTTTTGTGAGCTGCCCAGGGCAGCCAATTAAACCTTTAAAAAAAAAAGTAAATACTGATTTATATCCATACTTATCCATAATTACTATATATTATAATTATACTAGCATTGCTTTAGGTGTTTTTATGTCATTTATCTCCTAGAGCAAGTAAATAAATTAAGTATAATACTTATATTAATGAAAAGGAGAGACTGCTGGGAGTAAACCTGTCTAATGCTTTTTTCAATTTACATTTTGAACCATAAGCCTTTGAACACAATACAATACAATTTTATTCTAAGTAATTATATTGTAATTTTTTGGTACGATCCTCTCAGGACTATCTCATGTGCAAACATTTTAAGCAATAAAGATGCTTGGTTATTTATTCAGCCTCTATAGTTACCCAACTTGCAAACCGCTCTAGGCAGCTCACAAATTCAAAAATATGTAAATTTAAAAATTACAAATTTAAAATCAATTATAAAAACAATACTAATCAAAAGCAAATATCAGATTGGTAACTGAGGACACCAGCCAGCATACTATATTCACTCACTGCTCATGGAAACAGATAGGTCTTTAGTGTCTTACTTAGCCAATAGGCCAGGCCAGGTTTCACAAAATTTCTTATGTGCTGCATATACTAATAGCAAATTAACATGCAGCTTCAGAAAAAGTGCCATTATGTAGGGTTTCATTTTTAACCTCCTTTACTATTTACTCAGGATACTCCACCAAAAACAGAGACAGATAATGTGCTTAACAATTCAAGCAATAGTTAAGAACTATTTAAGAAAATAATTTTCTTACCTACTTAAGAAAACTGTGGAATAGGCAGAACAGAAAAACCCAGTTGCACTTAAATATGCCATTCAGAAATGTTCCATGGCTAAGAATGACATTTGTGAGAAGCCTTCCTCTACTATCTGCATATTTACATATCAAGCTTTTGCTTTTTCTCTCTGTTCCCTGAGGCTGCTACACAGCAGCTTAAGAAACAAAGAATATCACCAGGAAAAGGATTTTGCATGAGGATATTGTATGAATACCTCCCATAAAATATTGCCATATATATGGAAATCCTTTTTTGTAATATAAACACAATAACCCAAGATCATGCAAATGCTTTAGAGTTTACTTGGGAATGAAAATCAGTAAGATAAAATTTATTCAAAGGACTGAAAATTCACCCACTGAGCAGAAATGATGGTCATTAGGAAGGCTAAATGACTACAAGATTAGAATTTGCAAGAGATAGGAAGGATTTAGATTAAAGGGCTAACAAATACATACTATAAATGGGGACCTGGCTTCACTAAATAACACATTTTTAGATAACCTAAAAATTGTGTTGACTATATATTCAACAGCTATTCCGCTTCAAGAGAAAACTGCCAAATTTATTCTGAGTAAAACTACAATTTCAGTGAAATAGGAAAACTGACAAATATGCCATAGATATTCAATCTAATGCATATAAACTGCAAGAAAGAAAAATAAGATCAGTTTTGATACAATAAAGACATGATAAAATCTATGCCAGGGATTTCTCAGTGCCAGTTTGTGACTTCATGACTTGTATGCCAAATAAGTATGTTATTCATGAATCACATTTATTCACATTTGACTACACAATGTGAAAAGTGATAGCGAATACAATAAAAATGTAGAGGAGTTGAGATGGGAAAGATGCTATTATTAATCCATTGTCACCCTAAACCACTTCAACAAGCAGCCAAGTTGTCCAAGTTGCTGGAGTAAGGAGTTAATTAAAATAGTTTAAGAAACATAGAATTCACAAGATTACTGAATGCGTTGGGGTAATTTTCAAAAGGACAAGCTGAACAACTATAGTGAGGCTTAGTCTTGATATAGAATGACAATATAAAATGGATCCTTGATATTATCACTTCTGATTCTTTTCATTATTGCTTCATTATTAAAGTTCAGAGCATCCATGAAAAATAAATCAGATCAGGAGATGATTAGAATCCACCTATGAAAATCTATATGAGGTTGACTGAAAATAGCTTGGAATATTTTGAATGTTCCTTTGCTAGTTAATACTGTACCTTTTAGTTACTGCCCAGAAAAATTATTTTATATGATTAGGAAACTATTGCTGTAATATCATCCCCTATAAATTTTGGAACCCATATACAATTCCTTCATTTAAAGATGACACTGTACCTATCTGGAGGCCTCCACTGATGTAAATAGTAAAATAGTAAATTACTCTATGTATTTGAACATTAAGGTTATTACATCTAAGGTTAACAAAAATTTAAGTATAATGGCATATTATCTTCTAGGGACAAGTGTCGCAAATGTTTAGGATAGGGAGTGCATTTGAATTTTTTAAAGTATATTTATTTTTAAATTTAAAAAATGAAAATAGGGTGTGTTGTTGCCTTTAAGTTACAATCTGGAAATTCAAGTCCTAAGCCCTATGCTAATATTCATTTTTCTATCAGAAATAATCCAAATCAATGATATGGGAAAAAATAAGGTCAGAATTATTATCAAACTACATAAATCTTAGGAACACAAGAAAAAAGCTGAGGAACAGGAGCTCAAGATAGCCAGTCCTGTGAGCTGAGACTGAATTGAAAGACTGGGGACGATTACCAGGGAGGCGTGTCTTCAGAATTTCAATTCAGTCAATGAGCTAGCAGGCTAGAATAATCCATCTTGGATTCTTCCGTCGATAACATGGAGAACAGTTTGCAATGGGAATATACTGAGGGAGGGAGAGGTTTTAACTACAAATATAGACCAAACCCACAGCAAGAACCAAAGACATGAATTAATTATTTCACTTTACATGAGAAAATCCCTATATTTAATAGTAATTATTAATTAATAATAGTAATAGTAAATGGAAAGAGGGACACATATCTAGGACAGAATACCAACAACTAGCTCAAAACTGCAAAGATGAAGTCAGGAAAACTAAGGCTTAGAATGAAGTAAGAGTTGCAACAAATGTCAAAAATAATTTTTAAAAGTTTCCTTCCACACATAAAAAAGCAAGGAAAAAGATCAAGGAAACACTCAATCCACTAATGGGAGAAGATGGCAAGGAAGTAATCGGTATTAGAGAGAAAGCAGAACTGCTTAATTATTTGCATCTGTCTTCACACAAAAAGAAAATACAACCCAACTTACCCAAAACAAAGCTATAAAAGACATACTAGAAATACAAATTAAAATGAGCAAGAAAAAGATAAGAGAATACCTGACCTCTCTAGATGGATTCAAATCACCAAGTACTGATGGATTACATTCCAGAGTTCTGAAGGAATGGGGAGATGTGTGACCTCAGAACCATTGTACCATATCTTTCAAAGTTCTTAGAGTACCAGGGAACTTATCTGAGGACTGGAAAAGAGCTAATGTGGTTCCCATCTTCAAAAAAAAAAGTGGGGGGAGACCCCAGAACCAGGAAACTACAGATCAATCAATCTGACACAATATCTAGAAAGTTCCTGGAAAAAATAATCAAGCAACAAATCTGCAAACACCTAAAGCAAGCAAAATTATAACTGAAAACCAACATGGCCTCATCAAAAACAGATTATGCCAAACAAATCTTATTTCATTCTTTGACAAAGTGAGTAAACTAGTGAACCAGTGAAATGCTCTGGACATCGTATATTTGAATTTCAGTAAGGCATTTGACAAAGATCACAACCTACTGTTTGGTAAGATAGAAAAATATGGGATAGACAACACCATCACCAGATGGATTTGTAACTGACTAACAACATGTAGCCCTTAACGGAATTACATCGACATGGAAGGAGTAACCAATGGAGTACCCCAAGGTTCTATTTCAGGCCCAGTACTCTTTTATGTCTTCATAAATGATTTAGATGAGGGAATAAAAGGGGAACTCATCAAATTTGCAGATGACACTAAGCTGGCAGGAATAGCCAACGCTCCAGAAGATAGGCTCAAGATGGATTTCATCAGACCTGAAGACTGGGGCCTATCTAACAAAATGAAATTCAATTTAGAGAAAAGTAAGATTTTACACTTAGGCAAGAAAAACCAATTGTATGGGTACAGATTAGGTGAAACCTGGCTCAAGTGCAATAAATGTGAGGGATCTTGGGAGTCCTAGTGGACAATCACTTAAATATGAGCCAGTAGTATGCAGCAGCAGTCACAGAGGCCAAAGCAACACTACAGAAGGGTAGAATCAAGAACACATAAAGTATTAGTAATACTTTATAAAGCCTTGGTAAGGCCACACTTGGAATACTGCATCCAGTTTTGGTCACCACAATATAAAAAAGATGTTGAGATTCTGGAAAGAGTGCAGAGAACAGCAACAAAGATGATTAGGGGGTTGGAGGTTAAAACGTATGAAGAATGGTTGCAGAAATTACTGTATTTTTTGGAGTATACATTGCCCCAGAGTATAAGACACACCAAGGTTTTGAAGAGGTAAATAAAAAAAGGTAGATAGAGGGATAGAGAGGGAGAGAAAGAGAGAAAAATACAGTAGGTAGATAGGGAGGGAGAGAGAGAGAGAGAGAGTAGTTAGGTAGATTGGTAGATAAAGGGGAAGAGAGAGAGAGAGAGAGAGAGAAATACACTAGGTAGGTAGGGAGAGAGAGAGTAGGTAGGTAGTAGAGGGATAGAGAGAGAGAAATAGAGAGAGAGAAAAATACAGTAGATAGGTAGGGAGAGAGAAAGTAAGTAGGTTAGTGTTGTGGCCTGGCAGGAGCTGTTGGAGCTGCCACTAGACTCCGACAGCGAGGGGCCCTATGAGTCAGCCCTGGAGGATGTGGAGGACCCTGGACAGAGTTCCGACTCCAAGCAGGGCGCAGAGAGACTGGTTGGCCACCAGGTGGCGCCTGAGCCTTGAATCAGTGGGGAGGAGACAAGACAGAGTGATCCAGAAACCAACTGTGAGTTGTTCCGGGATGCACGCCGTCGAAGGGCTACTCGGCGGCAAGAACAACTACGTAATTACAGGAGGTAATTACATTCAGCTGATGGTCATTAAGCTCCTCTCCCAGACTATAAAAGAGACTGCTTGTGCCACGCCCTTCTTGCAGAAGTCAACGTTTGGGACTAAAGAGAAACGAACTTGGCAGGCTGGATTGCTGCCAGAGTTTGTTTGCATTGCTGCCAAGGTTTCTCGGACTTGCTGCCAAAATCCTTATTGGTTTGTTTATTTGGCTTTCAGACACCGAGAGTCTGGGCTTGCTAATTAAAGGACATTCCATTTTATGCTTGTCTCAGCTTTCGTTACTGAACAGAAAAGGGGGTCAGAACAGGTTTGTAAGTAAAGGGATAGAGAGAAAGAGAGAAAGAGAGAGAAATACAGTAGATAGGAAGAGAGAGAGTAGGTAAGTAGGTAGATAGAGGGAGAGAGAGAAATACAGTAGATAGGTAGGGAGAGAGATTAGGTAGGTAGGTAGATGTTTCCAGGTGTATTTATCCATGAAGGAAATCGCTGACAATCTGCAGCACCTAAGATTTTGTTTCTGCTGGCATAGCACTTGATCAATGTAATTCTCATCAATCACTCTAAGGAGCTTTCCAAAAGGGAAAAAAAAAGTTTTTGCACTCTTCAAACCTCCCCAAAGCAGCAAGTTTTTCGCAAAAATGGTTCTGTTTTTTCCCCCCAAAAAGGCATGAATAGCCTTGGGGAGGGGGGTTGCAGAGTACTCCTGGGGGAGTGCCCCCCCCAAATGAGCAAAAAAAACAGCCTGTTTTTTGCTAAAATGAGCCCGTGTTTTGTCAAAAGAAATTGCATGCATAGCCTTATGGAGTGTTCCTGGGGGTGGGGGAATTGAGCAAAAAAACAGCTCATTTTTCACTCATTTCTGCCTTCCCCAGACCCCAGGAGCCCTCTGAAAGCCTCCATAAGTCTATGCATGGCTTTTTTGGTGAAGGAGGCAGGGCTTCAGGAGGCAAAAAATGTTGTATTCCGTGTATAAGACGCACCCAGATTTTCAGCCTCTTTTTTGAGGAAAAAGGGTACGCCTTATACTCTGAAAAATATGGTAGGTATGTCTAGTGAATAGAAGGTGTAGGGGAGACATGATAGCATTGTTTCAATATTTGATGGGCTGCCACAAAGAGGAGAGAGTCAGCTTATTTTTCAAAGCAGCATAAGGAAACACAAGAAACAATGGATGGAAACTAAACAAGGAGAGAAGCAACCTAAAACTAAGGAGAAATTTCCTAATGGTGAGAACAATTAACCAGTGGAATGGCTTGCCTTCAGGAGTTGTGGGTGTTGGAGACTTTTAAGAAGAGACTGGACAGCCATTTGTCTGAAATGATATAGAGTCTCCTGTTCAAGCAGGGGATTGAACTACAAAATCTCCAAGATCTATTCCAACTCTTTTATTTATGTTCTATGTTCTAAGCAATAATCAGCCTTATTGTCTCTGCTGTTCCTATGGAACAGATTTTTAGAAGAAAAAACAAAAGGTATGCATTCTTAATAAATAAATACTACATGGTTTAATAAAATCCCAATGAACTATTTATTATGGCATTCATATACTAATTTGTTACATTTATTTATTGATTTGCTAATTTACCGCCCATCTTGCTATGGAGTTACTCTGTTAAAAATGTTAAATACTCAGAAATATGAATATTCCTAGGTCTAATTTCAGCCTCTCTAATTCATCTCTGAAAGTTAAATCTGAATAACACACACACATACATGTATACGTATGTACACACACGCACACACGCACACACACACACACACCAGGGAGGAGAAATAGTTCTTGACATACATCCACAATTGAGCTCCAGATTTCTATTGCTAAACAAGGCTGTTGTTAAGTAAATTTTGTCCCATTTTACTACCCTTCTTGCTATTAGTTATTAAGCGAATCACTGCAGTTGTTAAATCAGTAACATAGTTGTTAATAAAATAAGGCTTCCCCATTGATTTTGCTTGTCAGAGGTTGCAAAGGGAGATTACATGAACCCAGGACATTTCAACCATTATCAATACATACCAGTTGCCAAGTGCCTGAATTTCTATCACATGACCATAAGAATGCTGTAACAGTTGTTAAGTATGAAAAATGGTCATGTCACTTTTTTCAGTGCCATTATAACTTTGAATGGTCACTGAATTTGTAAGTTATCTGTACACATGAACAATAAAACTGGTAATATTATTTGTTCTATTAACTATTTCACTCATGAACACTTAATCAGAAAACCAAACTACTTAATGATTCTGTCATAGACTCTACTGGTCAGGATGCTTTCCCTCTACTGAAATAATACATTCTCAAAATCCTTATATTCAAGTGTATAAAACATTCTAGAGCAGAAAGCTCAATATAATATACACAGAACCTGAGATGCAACACATTGATTTGATTTTCAATTGAAAATGAGAGTGAAAATCAAAAATATTATATAAAATCATATATAGTCATAATAAACATGCAAGATACTGTAGGTTAAAGAAGTAAGGGCTGGTGCTGAAAGCCAGATTATTAAACCTAGCACCAGGCAAAGCATATTAGTATTTCCTTAGGCAGACTTCAGCTTTATAGTGCGTAACTGATTATTCAATAGGGCACATAAAGACATTATAATGGCCAGCCTGCTTACTGAGTGAGCAATAAAAATAATTCAACAAGGAAGCCTCCAAATGATTTTCAGAAAGACATGTTAAAATCATGTTAACTTATAACAGTGAATGAATGTGAATGGAATCAAATCATTTATAATACAGAATTATACACATAATAAATATCCATCACATTATACTATAAAAACAGCAATTTAACTACAAAAGGGAGCATACTGTCATAGGTTAAGCAATCTAGCCATCTCATCTCAGAGCAAGATTTACTCATGATAAAACTTTACCTATGTTTGATACTAAAGTGAAAGTCTTAATCCGTTTTAGGATTATGCAAGCACCTAAACTTTTGATGATTACATAAACATTCTAACCTAGTATTCTTGATAACAATAAAAAGGGTGTTTGTCACTGACTTTTCTTCTTTTTTACTTTATAGTCTAATCTACAGTTTTAGGAACTTAGAACTGTTTGCAAACAAAGTACAGCTGCTCCTACAAAGACAATATTAGTAAAATGACAAACCACTGGACAAAATTAAATATTTAACAATAAGTAGAGAGCTACAGCACAGGCTTGTGTACTGATAAATGTAACTTGATTTCTGCAGCCATACAGAAAACTACTTGGAAATTTCCTCCTCTACTTTCAGTCTTTAGACTTGTTTCAACTACCCTGCATGAAAAACCAGGAAATGGCCATTGTCCAACATTCTATACAATCTTTTGACTTTATTTCACAGTGGTATCATTCCATCTCCTATGTTATAAACATAAGAAAAATCTAAGTTAAAAAAAACAAAGGTAAAGTATCTCTTTCCTTGAAATCAAGACACCTCTAAAAGTGTATAGACCAATGTTTGCCTTTCTATCTGATGCAAAAAATATTTTACACTCCTAGAGCATATTTCACATTTCCTATTTTGAGAGAGACATGCTAAAAAACCTGGTACATGCTTTGCTATTAAGTGCATTACTGAAAACAAAATGATCTAGAAGCATGTAGAGAATCTAAATGTCAGAGTGTGTATAAAATGCTCTGTACTCATTCCCACAATGTAGATTTCCTCTCTCCAAAACAGAAAAGGTCAAAAACATTCCACTACATGTAGTCCTTGACTTACAATCATTTGTTTAATGATTGCTCAAAGTTACAGTGGGATTGAAAAAAGTGACTTTATGACCACTTATGACTGTTGCAGCATCATCCCCGGTCACATGATCAAACTTCAGGTACTTGGCAACCAGCATGTATTTATGATAATTGCAACATCTTGTAGTCCTAGGGAGCTTCTGACAAGCAAAGTCAATGAGGGAAACCAAATTCTCTTAACAATCATGTGATTCACTCTAATGATTCACTTAACAATCATGGAACAACCATGCTAAAATGGGGCATAATTCATTTAACAACTGTCTTACTTAGCAACCAAAATTTTGCGCCCAATTGTGGTCAAGGACAACCTGTATATTCTTTCCAATCAAGTTGCCACATTTTGCTACGCAGAAAAAGAAGGGAATGGTGTATCACACCATGTATAAAATACTGATTCAATCCCTCATTTAATAGCTCTTTGGATACCCCAATCCCCAATAATACAGCAATTGGACAAATTTTTTCTAAACAGATTGGCTATGGTGGGACATTTACTAGGAATTACTATCACAAGGATAGGTTTTTACCTCTGATATTACATTTGCATCCTCTGAATATACCCACTCACAACAAGCTTAAAAAAAAGTTTTCTAATTTTCATTTTTCACGTAAACTTAAGTGCTACATAAGCGAATTCTGAAAGTTCTACCATGCAGAGACAGATCAGCTCTTTTCCACTTTCTAAAAGTCAGCTCCTGTGTAGTAAAAATCTTTTAGGCACAACCAAAATCTCCTTTGTAGGATCCCACAACCTTTCAAATGAGAATTAGAAATCATGGAAGCCAGGGATAGAAAGAGGGCAGAGATAATTTACTGATAGCTTTTGGTGTAACTCATCAAAAGGGGTTAATAAATCAAACAGATTAGTTTGATCTAATTAGTTAACTCTATAGATTATGTACACAAAAGCAGAGAAAGTACAATACTATGCTGGACTTACAACCATTTATTTGTAACCAATCAAAGTAGCAACAGCACTGAAAAAAGTGACATTGACTTTTACTGTACCTTTTAACACACTTTTAACTATTACAGCATCCACATGGTTCCATGATTAAAATTCAGATGCTTGGCAACTGGTTTATATTTATGACAGTTGCAGTGTCTGGAGATCATGCATTCACTTTTGTGATCTTCTAATGAGCAAAATCAATGGGAAAAGCAGGTTAATTTTACAACTGTTTTACTAATTTAACAACTACAGTGATTCACTTAACAACTGTGACAAGTAAGGTTCCACATAAAAAGGGGCAAAACTCAACTGTCTCATTTAGTAACATAAATTCTGGTCGTAAGTCAAGGGCTATCTATATATGTATATCTTTTCTTGGATGAAGGAATAGAAAAACCAAATAATAAAAATGAACAAATAATGTTTTTAAAGGGCATCATATTTTGATCTAAGAAGAAGGCTGCCATGAAATGCATCAGACAATTAATTAGAATGCGAATGTTAAAACATGCTGAATCTATCAAACATTATGGATCACATAATTTTTCTACATCCTCCAAATTGGTATTGATTTGCTATATCAGTCTATTTCTAATGCTCTTTATTAACATGTGTCCCATCATCTTTTAAGTAGCAACATTTACTAAAGCCATTGACAATGAACTATTCCTTCAAATTCTTCTGTACCAGTTTTAAAGATATTAAAGGAAATTGTTTCCACATTTCCAATGTGGAAATGCCATCATAGTGAATAGCTTATTCAATGTCACATAAGCTTGAATGTAAAATTTCTGTTTTGTGTTCTCTGTTGAACAGTCTTCTTCCATTTATAGCTATCACGAATTCCTCCAAAGAAAGGCCATTTCCCCAAACAATTGGAGGAAGTTATATATCTATAATGAAAGAATGGTTGAAAATTAACTGCTACAACAAATGAAGTCTGATTTCAGAGCTTTTCCAAAATCTGGAATCACATTTTCCCAACATCATAAACTGGTTGCTGCATTCTCTTGCTTATACAAAAGAACCAAACCTATTACCTATATTGCAAACAGCAGAATAATGCCATTCTGTGTCTAGTGCAAAATGAAACTAGTGCAAATTTTTTTACAAGTATTCAGAAATGAGAAAAAAACAATTCAATTCCCATTTAATTTTATTCATTATAAAGGCCTCTGAAAACGAGATAACCATACTGGCATAATATCTTTAAAAAAGCCAAGACATTCTGGAAACAAAAATATGAAGTCTTTTCTCTAAATTTTTAAACCATAAGAAGTGACCATTTTCTTCCTTCAACTGCTAGCTTTAATACACATGTTACAATTCTTTATTAAAACTTCAGAACATGTATATCTAAAATTTCCTAATAAAATAAGGAAGGAAACAACATTAAAGGCAATGAATATTGGTTTCATAATGCACAATACCAATTTTCTCGTCTCCTTAATCACCATGCAGGAAGAAGCAGAGTGAGTAGAATGGAAGGGAAATCTGACTACTCCTTTTCTAGTAACAGAATTTCAAACAATTCTCTTGAAGATACATAGAAGCTATATATATAGTTTGATTGATCGAGCTCCAAAGGAAAATTGGAATATGCATTACTATTGGCATGTTTGGTCAGAGATAATAAAGTCAGTATGTTCCACTTGTTAACACATTGTAAAAATCAATAATATGGAGCTTAAGATAAAGGGGGCTTTTATATCTTCTGCATGTTTTGACCCCTCACATCCTGGACATAAATTGTTTCAACTTCTACCCTCAAAACGACAGTATAGGGCACTGCACGCCAGAACAACTACTAGACATAAGAATAGTTTTTTTCCTGAATGCCATCACTCTGCTTAACTACTAATTCCCACAGCACTGTCAATAATTTACTAAGACTGCATTACTATTATTCTTCTCTTCCTTCCTAGTATCTATCTCTCCCACTTATGACTATAACCATGTTGCTTGTATCTTTCAATTTATATTGTTTTTATTTGTTTCCTAATACAATTTGATAGCTATAGTAACCTTGGCTATCACTAAGTGTCATATCTTTTTATTCTTGAGGAATGTATTTTATTCTCCTTATGTACACTGTGGGCATAGGCACCAAAGACAAATTCCTTGTGTATCCAATCACACTTGGCCAATAAAGAATTCTATTCTACTCTTTTCTATTTTACCAAGAAAAGGTTCACACAGACTTTAGTTACAGGTACATTTGACATTTGACATTTATTAAGATTTATAGGCCGCCCTTCTCCCTGAGGGGACTCAGGGTGGCTTACAACCACAGGGAAGGGGGTGCAATAATAAAAAACAAACAGTGAGTAAACTAAATAATTAATAAAACACAACTTGCATTCAACAGTCAACAGTCAGGTACAGTGCCAACCAGATCAACTGAGTGAAAAGGAGGTTGGAAATGTGCATTTGTTATCAGCCTTGTAGAGCTGAACAAATTTAACAACTTTTCAGCATGAAGGAAGTAAAACCCTTTGCTGGATGTCGAAATAGGAAATCCTAAGCAAAGACCGACGCCAGAAGCATTTCCTACTCCAAATACCCGACATCAAGCCCAAGAGTAGCCTTCCTTTTAAATTTAGCACCCCACCCTTTTCCCCTCTCCACTCTCCCGTATTTGATTGTTAGTGGCCTTGTGGACCTTTTGACACTGAGAAGCACAGGGAAACCCTTAAGCCACAAGTCTCCTGCTGTGAACCGCCTGGCGGGGGTGCGCGTTACATACACCCCCACCCTCTGTCCGGATTGTACAGCGCAGGAATTTCACACCCCACGAACTTTCACCAGGTTGTGTGTGTCTTTGTGGGGAGGGAGGGGCCGGTGCCAACCGGAGCGTCACGGCGGGTCAGGAAAATCACCGACACACGCAGAAAAAGTCTGCGTCGAGGAACCTCCCGCACCCAACCCACTCGGGGGATTCGTGGGGCGGGTGGCTCCCGTCTTGGCTGTCGTGGGGTTGAGGAAAGCCCAACACCCAGCAGGGAAAAGGGGAAAAGAAAATATAAGACGCTACTCCGACGGTTGCGACCCTCCCAAGCGGCCAGATAAGCAAAAGCAGATTTTCCGTTCACACGTTCGCTCGCTCGCTCGCCCCACAGAAACGCGTGGTGGGTCCACTCCCCCGACCCTTTTGTCCCGTCCAGGAACGGGAAACGCCTCCAGAGAAACGCACCTCACAACCCCCCCCCCCCTTTTCCTCTCCTCCTTCGCCTCACCTGCAAGACACGGAGATCTCCACCCGGGTGGCCGGGACGTTGGCGCTCACCGCGTTAAAATCCCCCACGGACGCCATATTCCCGTAGCTCTCCAGCTTGGGCAGCTGCCCCAACAGTTTTTCCGGACCGAACATGTGGGGCCAAAAGGCGGGGCGAGGCGTGGGGCGGGGGGGAGAAGGTGGTGCTAACGGAATTTAGCGGGCAGGCACAGAGCGCAAGCTGCGGAGAGGGGCGGGGAGGAGGCGGAGGAGGGACGGAGCGGCTTGGTGAGGCGCGCGGGTCTGTGAACGCCGAACGCGGACTGCCTGGCAGGGACAGCGGGCGCGAGGGAACGGAGTGGGTTCGTGACGTCACCGCCTTCGGGAGACGTGCGTGAACGTGCCCCCCCCCTCTTTCCCCTGGGTATGCTGGAGGAGTCGGGGGGGGGGTCTCTCACTTGGCGGTTGGAATTTGGCGCGAAGCCGTTTTTTTGCTCTGTTTCTTGAGGCGGCGAGAAGCGGGGGGGGGGGGAGGAGAAGGAATCTCCAGATGAGGTGAAGATGCGCGTTTCCCGCAAAGTTCAAGTATTGTTTGTACTACGTGGCAGACGTGACTCAGCGAGGCACTTGATACTGAGGGAAAGTTTAATTTAAAAAAAAACCCAAAACAGTCACAAGAAACCAACGAGTTAACAAACCTGTCAACCCATCCCCACGTCGCGGCTTTCCTTAAGGCTACTAGTGAACTAGTAGTACTGGTGAACATTCACATAGTCATTGCGGTTTATTTAGGCTACGAGGCGAAGTCCATCCTGGTTGCGGCGATTAAGCCGGGTTCCCCCCCCCCCACTCATCCTGCTGGGTGTTGGGCTTTCCTCAACCCCACGGGCCGACAGCCAAGACGGGAGCCACCCACCCCACGATCCCCCGGGTGGGTTGGGTGCGGGAAATCTTGGACGGTGTGCGCGTCAGTGGTTTTCCTGACCCGCCGTGACGCTCTGGTTAGCACTGGGCCCTCCTCTTCCCCACACAACATGGTGAAAGTTCGTGGGATGTGAAATTCCTGCGTTGTGCAATCCGGAAAGAGGGCGGGAGTGTTTGTGACGCGAACCCGCCAGGCGGTTCACAGCAGGGAACCTATGACTTTTAAGAGGTTGCCCTGTGCTTCCAAGTGACAAAACGACCACAAGTTAATCGGGTCCGTGCAACGTATTTCCTCGCGACCGGCGGATTGGAAGCTGCCATCCGAAGCAGCCCCCAACGAAAACCCGCGGCGGCTGCTCCTTCTGACCCTCTCCCTTGTACGAGTTGCTCGGGAAAACACCCGCCTCTTCATGCAGCACAAGGGAGGCGTATAAACTCGGGATGCGAACCGACGTCGCCGCCGGCAATAATAGACCCTTTTCCAAAGCTCTCCTGCAAAAGGGCAACCGACCCTTCTCCGGATCCGCGGAGTTGTGGGGAAAGTTCCGCTGTGGGGAAGTTGCTAAGGGGTCTTTTCTCTTTCCAGGGAAAAAAGGAGGTGGCATTCCCCGGTGACACTCACAAAAGGTCTATCCTGAAAAAAAGGAGGAACGACCGTTGCTTCCACGCCTAACGTGAATGAGTCAGTTTAGGCTTGCCAAATGAGTGTAGAGTATATAAATAGTCCATGAAATGTTATAAGTATAAATACACAACCGCCATCAGGATCCTTACTGTTTTCTTTTTTAGCATCGTCGTTTGATTCAGTTTTTTTTTTAAGAAGAAGAGGAGAAAATTGTGTTCAAACCTTTAAAGAGAAGAACCTCACATTCTTGGCTCTGGATGGCAGGACAACTCTGAAGCAATTGCCCACAAAAACTCCCAGGTGTTTCCTGGGATGGCCATGACAAGACCGTACTGTAATTTGTTCCTTGATGGACACAAATTCTTATATTTCTTCCTAAAGAGGGAAAGGGAAATTGCTGCATGACTTCTCAAATGCATTGAAACAGAGCAACATGCTCTACTTAAATAGCTGGATACCCCTTTACACTAGTTGCAAAACCCTTCCCAGAATGCTATTAAGTGCTCTTGGGTTCACCCTTTCTTTTCTGAAACAAACTAAACCCCTTCAGTCCTCAAACACCAAAGGGGTCAAACTTCAGATGTTCTCAGATAATGAGCCCAAGTTTGGGAAGAGTCAGCCTGCAGAGATCATAAAAAATGACTTTTAAAGATTAAAATTTAAGTGTAGCTTTAGCTTTTGTAGACTACAGTTTATTTAATCAGAGACACTGAATGTTAACAGAGAGTGAGTAGTGGAAATGGAGCCATGGAGAAAGATATTGATCAATACCTAGCATTTACAAAACAGATACACACACACATTTTGCATTATCGAATTTACTCCAGATAATGTCATAAGAAACCTTGGAAATTTTTTATTCTCTGAGAAATATTAAGTTTCCTAACAAAATTTCAGTCCAGCTTATTTCTCAAACAAATTAGCCTTAATAGCCTTTGCAATCTGTAAATCAGTGATGAGTTTCCTAGATGATTCAGTACTTCCCTACTGATTTTTGAATATTGATGCCAGAAAGTGGTCTATTTCTTTTTCTTTTTCCTCTTTTGGATTGGGTTGAGATGGCAGCACACATCCCATTAGCAAATGAGCAAGTTAATGAATATCTCATCATATGACTGACATTTGATCCTTTAACAGAGTTGATGAAATAGGAATTGGAGAGGATAATGCTGCTGCTCCTTGTGTACAGCAAAAATATAATGTTTCTGTGCATTACTTCTTAGAAATAAGTCTCCTGAGCTCAATATAATATACTTCCCAGGAGCTGTGCATATGATTGCTGCTTCAGTTCTCATCACTCTGGAGTGAAGCTTGTCCTCATTCTTTCTGGAATATGTGAATGCAAATCTTTGTGTAGCGAAAATAACACCATCCATGTACAAAAAAGAGAAGCATAAGGATTTGCAGAATCTGAAATATGTCCCACCTTTATCATTTTTCTTCAAGAAGCTGAACATATCTAACTCTCCTCCCTCCCATTTCGATGGAATGGGCTGATAGAGACTGTCTGGTTGAGAGTTACCCAGCCCAAAATAAGGAATTGTGAAGGAAAATAAGGTCTATGGACTATTTGGAACCTTGAATGGAGATATTCTACATTATAAGGTTTTTATTTCAGATCTCACGATTATCCTTAAAGCCCAGGCCATATTACTTGATCAATTCTAAACTCTAAATGCACTTCTGTGCAGATTTTGGGTCCAGATTTGCCTTCAGTGCTGCAAAGAACCTACAACCACAACATTCCATAGTTGCTACACTCTACTGAGATACCTATGATATGTCTTCTTTCCTTGTCCACCACTCACATCAGTAGTATGCAGCTCCCAGGCCATTTATCTTTCATCTCTGTTTCCCTTCAAGTCATCACTATATTTGATTGGCTTTCTTTGGGAACTATTTCTGGGGCAGCCTTTGTAGCATTCTTGTCTCTCTCTCACCATGAGGTTCTTCAGTTCATTTACTAGCTGTTCCTTGCTTCAGTTACTTTTACCTCCACAGGCTAGCCAAAAATCTCATTTTCCACTACGTTTCCTTTTTCATTGATACTGTCTGCTCTTTCATTGTTGTCTTTGGGTTTCCTTTCTCACAGTTTCCTTAAGTCCACCATTTTTCCCCACTGTCCTATGCCGACTCAATACAATCAGGAGTTGGATTCTACTGTTCGGATGAACCGGTAGCTCTGACGATCAGCTGGAAGCGAACCAGTTTGCTCCAATGATCAGGTGGGCCCTCCTGCCCGCCCCTACGCTTTACTAACCTATATCTTCTCAGCTGATTCATGTGGCAGAGCAGATTGCCGCGCCTCAGCTGTGTTACTCTCCAACAGTAATGCGGAAAGTAAGTTTTCTTAAAACTGTGCAGTGCGCATCAGGTACCGGTGCGTGCAAAGCGCGTGATCACCGAACTGGTGGTTAAATCGGCAAGATCCCACCACTGAATACAATATTTCCAACCTGATAGAAATGGAACTGCAAACTGTTAATTCCTTCAGCACTTAAAACCAAGCCATCACATTAGATCAGCCCATCAACATCAGGAGATGCAATCAGCTGGACCTCTTTTGCTTTTAAAACTTGAGTTAACATTCATTAATATTACATTCCAAATGAAACACCATTATTTTCCAAGGTTTGTAAACCTAATGCTTTCTGCCTAGTATTTCATTTCACAAGAAGACCTTGCAAGATTGTAAGCAAGAGTCAAAAAACTTTCTTAGGTAGCTAATTAGAATAAACAAATTCCTGCATGCTCTGGACTGTAAAAAAAAAAATCTCATGAAACCATTATGTTAAATCATGGCATAATAAGGAATTATAGGACTCCCATTTATCCCAATTTATTCACACACATAGAAGCCCCAAACAAGCCGCGCTAGTTGGCAGAACTGCTACCAGAATGCAGGGCTTAGTTATAGCATGTTGTAATTTTTTTCTTCACACACACAAATGGAGTCAATAATTGAAATAGTTTTGAAGCAAATGCTAAAATACAGAACCTTTAGTGGGCCAAATCAGTACATTCTCCAAAGTCCACACAGATCACAGCATCTCCAGCTGCCATTTCAAATTCATTTCAAAGCTACAGTACCTCCTCTCTAGCTCTTTCCCATAATTACAACTATTGCATTTGATTGCCGCATGTTTCTTGAGTTTGGCAAGCCTAACAGGGTTGGAATTACTCCCAATAATTGATGGGCTTCAGTTGCAGGAGACAGTTGTTCTCTCTAATCATTAATAATGGGAATTTGTCTGCAGAGATTTAATTTAAAAACGCTGAAATAAGATCAGTTCTACCATTTGTTAATATTGCATGCAGAAATAAAGTCTAGTTTCAACTGTATTAAATCCAAACAGTCTAAATCAGTGCTTCCAGAAATGTTTATCATTACATATTTCAGATGTCAGTTACTATTTTAAAAAGTGGTAAATAAGGGTTTGCGGCCATCAAAATGTTTTTCTTTTTTAGCTTTAGTTTGTTGTGTCAATAGAAAATGCAAAAGGAAACTGAAAATGCTGCAATTGTTTTATTGTTTAGATGCTTTTTCCTTTTGAACCTTTATTAATACGTGATCCCTATATAATGATGGATATTTTAAACGCAAGTGAGAAGAAACGAGTCAATGCAATTTCATGAATATTTGAATAAAATATAAATATGGAGCATTAAGCCTTATCATTTGTTATTAATTATTTCTTAATAATTAAGAGCATATTTATTACTGTATTATGCTCTGAGGATATATAAGGTGGCAGCGGCCAGGTGCACCCCATTTTCACATTCCCTACTGCCACTGCTACCATCACACTGAGTTCAAGGCCGTTTGGAGTTCGGGCCATTTGGTGGCAACAACAGGCAGAGCGGGCGCCCGGGTGTGTCCCCTTTTCACATCCCTGCTGCTGCCACCACAACAAGCTCCTGGCGCTCCCAGAGCCTCTGGAGCTGAGTTCAATAGCGGAGGCAAGGGGTGAAAATGTGATGCGCTCTGCTGCCACCTTTTCACTCCTGCCAAGTATTCCAAACTCTGAGCAGCCTGAAGCTTGACATTGTAGCGGCAGTGGGAGAGGGGGGGTTGAAAACAGGAAGTGCCTGACCACCACCGCTACTCTGCGCTCTGCCCATTTGCTTACTTGTCTGCCCATCTGCCCACCTGCCCTGCCATCCTTCCAGCTGCCTGGGGCAAGTTGTCTCCATATTGACTTGGCCATGTTGAGTTCTCCTGCAACAGCTTGGCAATGATGAGTTGGCAGAATTGACTTGGCATTGGCGAGCTGGCAGCGGTGAGCTGGCCGAGCTGGCTGCAGAGCGTTGTCCTAGATGCTTTGTAGGAGAGGAAAGCTGAAGATCATAAACACAGTTGCAGTTTCACTTAGCGGCGACTTTGCTTAACAACTGACTTGCTGGTCCCAGTTGTGTGCACTAAATAAGACTTACAGATAATGTTATAAAGGGCATTATAAATCTTTATTAAATAAATAAAATTGTAAAGCATTATAAAACATGACATGATGGAATACGGAATGTGATTATTTGAAAAACATAAATATCCACATCCTCATAACACTGGACTACAATAGTAAAGAATGATACTAACTTCTTGTTTTGCTGCCCTACTGCGATTGCAAAAGCTTGTGCAAAATGCAAATTTATATTATTGAAAGAGGAACTGTAGGATCAGTCTATAATGCAGCTCCTCCCTATTTAATATACCATGAGCTCATCCTACAAAGGAGTCATGAACTGCAACGTGAAGCAATAGCTGTGACACAACATAATGAAAGAGCTTCCAGCCAAAATTGAAATGAGAAATGAGATAGAAATATTTAATCTTCTGTTGAAACTTAAAGCATTCTTACTCATTATTAATAATCTACTAGTATTTGTCACACAAAGTTTAAGAAAAGGAATTTAATTCAATACAAATTAGAAGCGGTCTATTCAGTGTAGAAAAATAAAATTTATAGCATTAAATAAATTATAATCAAATATTGGTACATTGAAGATTGAACCTGATTGCCACAGGATTCAAACATTACTTATTCCCTTTTTAACTATCTCTGGGGGGGGGTTCCCCTTCTAGATCAATAATTAGTACAATTCAAGAAAAAGAAAATTTACATGACTCAATCTTTGCACTCCCAATAACTAACCAACTAACCAATCTACCTACCTACCAAATAAATACATAAATATCTTCAAAACACTTATTTAATGGAAGAAGACAAAACAGGAAGTTGTAATGGTATTTGGAGAATGCTTTTTCCATTATTTTATAGTGCTAATGCTCAGAAGTCTCTGGTCATCTCAAGTTTCCATCTCTATTTTTAAAAAAATTACTTGCGGTAGCTGATCAAAAAGAGGCCAACAAATGGTCAGTTTCAGAAAATGTGGTAGATATTCACAAAAACAGCTGTTCCGATGGGTGCTTATTCATAAAATGGGTGCTATGTTGGAAATAACCAGTTCCAAACTCTTGATTTCACACAGACATTAAAGAGATGAAATAATGATTAGTTCAAAACATTTTCATAGGTCTATTATTCAGTAGTTTAATTCCACTTATAATTGGAATTTTTTATTATTCTTATTGTTATCAACTATAAGAGCAATACTCTAAATCATGAAGGAATAAACTACAATAGCTCTGTGCCGTATAATATCAATCTTGTTAACTCTCAAGACTTTTTTTCTGCTAGGTATTTAAAATGGACTGAGATTAATATATACATATTATACAATATAATAGCGATGTGGTGGCTCAGTGCTAAGACACTGAGCTTGTCAATCAGAAAGTCAGCGGTTCGAATCCCTGGGCTAGAGCCATGTAACAGAGTGAACTCCTGTTATTTGTCCCAGCTTCTGCCAACCTAGCAGTTCGAAAGCACGTAAAAATTCAAGTAGAAAAATAGGGACTATATTTGGTGGGAAGCAGAGGTGGGTTCCTACCAGTTCGCACCAATTCCGTAGAACTGGTTCGTCAAATCTACCGAACCAGTTAGAAGAGGTTCCACCAGTGGACCCGGAAAGCAGGTCACACCTACAGAAGAGGTTCCAAAAATTTTTGAAACCCACCACTGACACACACACACAAACACACACAGACTCACACAGAGAGAGAAAGAGAAAGAGAAAGAAAGGAAGAAAGAAAAAAGAAAAAAAGAAAGAAAAAGTGAGAGAGATGAAAGAAAAAAAGGAAAAAGGGACAGAGAGACAAAAGGAAGGAGAGAGAGAGAGAGAGAGAAAGAAAGAAAGAAAACACATGGCCGGCAAGCCACTCCCACCAGGTCACATGGCTGACAAGCCACTCCCACAAAGGAGGCCACACCCACAGAGTAGGTTCGAAATTTTTTTGAAACCCACCACTGGTGGGAATATTATAGCATTCAATGTGCCTTCAGCATTTAGTCATGCCAGCCACATGACCATGGAGTCGTCTTCGGACAACGCTGGCTCTTCAAAACAGAGATGAGCACCGCCCCCTAGAGTCAGGAATGACTAGCACATATGTGTGAGGGGAACCTTTACTTTACCTTATTATATATGTGTATATATATGTGTATATGCAATATACAGTACGTATATATACAGTATATGTGTGTGTATATATAATTTTAGCCATTGTCTATCCACTGCAGGATGAAGGCCTCTTTCACATGTTTCCAACCTATGCGGTCCTGAGCTTCCTTTTACCAATTGGGCCCACAATACTTGCTGATGTCATTGATCCATTTTGTTTTAGGTCTTTTTCATGGATGTTTTTTTATCAACTGGGATCCATTCTATGACTACCTTGGTCCACCTGCCATCAGTTCTTCTTGCTTTGTGACCAGCCATTTCTATTCCATACTCTCTTGATGATATTGTATACTTTTGTTTATTCTCTGATCCATGTGAAGGTCTTTCTATCTTGTCTTGTAATGTCGAGCATGTATCTTTCCATGGCCCTTTGCACCACTCGTAGCTTTTGCATCCATTGTGAAGATAGTGTCTATATCCATGATGGCGAACCTATGGCAAGCATGCCACAGGTGGCACACGGAGCCATATTTGCCGGGATGGCAGCCCTCAGCTCATTTTCGGCCTTTCAGAGGGCCAGGAGAGGCCATTTTCGCCCTCCCCAGGCTTCAGAAAAGCCTCCAGAGTCTAGAGAAGGCGAAAAACAGGCCCAACGGCCCGATCGGATATTCAGGAACAAATTTCCAGTTGGTGCATTGGCCCTGTTTTTCACCCTCCCTGGGCTCCGGAGACTGGGGAGGGCAAAAAATGGAGGTCACTCAGGCATGCGCAGGCAGGGCAGTCATTGCACATGCGCAGTTGGGTGGGCACACACACTCACAGTTTTGGCACACCTTTAGAAAAAGGTTAGCCATCACTGGTCTATATCAACTAATTCGTTGGTTATATGTTTCTTTTGAGAGTGAGCATCAGAATTTTTTTTTAATGTGTGCCGTTGTGTACACAGAAAAGTGATAATAAAGGTTATGTTATCTTATTTCAGTGTATTAAACGGAGTTCAATTTTTTAAAATATATCTTATTGCTCAGTTCCCAAAGTGAATTATACAGAGCACAATATTCAGGAAAGCTTCAAAATACTTTATGTCCTCTGATCTACATTTCCCACAACTCATTCCGTATATTTTTTCTAGAATATTTTTAGTATAGCATATTTCAAGGAGTAGTGACATAGAAGTAAGATAGAGGGGAAAATCCATTTATGGCATGGAAGGACAATGTAAAGATAATTCTGTTCTGCTTTTTTTTTTTTAAAGAATCCTGGTTAATATTTTAAGTTTTCTATTTTACTCACCGAAGTGATATCTATAGTTCAAAATATGTCTAGACATGGCAAATCAAGAGCAATTAATACAGCCACTAATATGAATACTCATAAAGCATATTATGGCTTCAAAACTTTTATTTATTAAATATGGCAATGACTTGTTAAAAAGAAACATCATTCCTATCTTATAAACGCTAAGTAGGTATTTTAAGAAATTTACCATAAACTTCTCTGTATCTCACAAACTATAATTCAACAGAATTATTTGTAAGAGGCTAATAGAACTGAATTAGTATAACACATGTATAGATTACAAAATACGTTGGGCTTTAAAATTGAAGCACAACAAAAATTTTAAAAAGCTTAATTTACTGTCTCACATATATATGGCATTAAAGTAATGATATCTCTCCATTTGCTCCTAAGTTCAATTAATGAAATAAACTATTAAACGTATACTTAACTATTGAGGTTAATTTTATTACTTTCAGAGGAAAGCAGTGAAGCAAATGTAGATATTTTAATAACTTCTGTTAGTCTCACCTAAGATTGCCTGTAGCAATGGACCAGTGGTGAAATTCAAAAAATTTTTACTACCCGTTCTGTAGCTGTGGTTTGGTGGGCGTGGCAGGGGAAGGATACTGCAAAATCTCCATTCCCACCCTACTCCTGGGGGGAGGATATTGCAAAATCTCAGTTCCCACCCCACTCTGGGGCCAGCCAGAGGTGGTATTTGCTGGTTTTCCTAACTACTCAAAATTTCTCCAGAACCTGCTGAATTTCACCCCTGCAACGAACTGCAGAAAGTGTATGCCAAACATCTGGAAAATAGGAATTTGCCTTTTTTTGTTATATTGTTTTTTTTAAAGTGAGCATTTAAGTATTGCCTGTTTCCCCTGACGTAAAAAAGACAGGGGGAAAAATGCATCCATGACTGACATATTAATCTTTCTGACTCACTCCTGCCCAGACATCTTCGCTAATAGACCATTACCCACAGCTGCTCAGCCACTCATTGTACACATGTTGTACTCTGGCAATAAAGGTTTGAATTGAATTGATCTAACTCTTGAGTATAAAATCCCCAAGCGGATGTTTTCCCCTGACTCCCTACAATACAATTGATCTACAACATGCAGTTTTCTTGCCAATTATGCTTCTTTTTTGGCACGTTGTTGAAAGTGAAGGGCCTTTGCTGCATGTGAAAAGTTCCAGAAAAAACCCTGGAAAAAAAAGAGGTATAGATAGTCCTTGACTTACAACAGTTCATTTAGTGACTGTTCAAAGTTTTACAACGGCACTGAAAAATGTGAGTTATGACTGTATTTCACAGTGATGAGCTTTGCAGCATCCCCATGATCATGTGATCAAAATCCAGATGCTTGGCAATTTTTTCATATATCTGACCATTGCTGTGTCCCAAAAGATCACGTGATCCGCTTTTGCGACCTCCTGACAAGCAAAGTCAATGGGGAAGCCAGTCACTTAACAACCAGGTTACTAACTTAACAACTGCTGTGATTCACTTAACAATCGTGGCAAGAAAGCTCGTAAAATGGGGCAAAACTCACTTAACAAACGTCTCACTTAATAGAAATTTTGGGCTCAATTGTGGTCGTACGTCGAGGATTGCCTGTATCTCCCAGCTCTGGGTGCACAGTCTTCAAAGCTCACCAACTTGATGTTGCTGAAATGTAGTAGTATGGCTTTTACTCACGGTTTTGGTAGCAGTAAGGATCAAGATCACTGCAGATGGGGACTGCAGTCAAGAAATTAAAAGAGGCTTGCTCCTTGGGAGGAAAGCTATGGCAAATCTAGACAGCATACTAAAAAGCAGAGACATCACTCCGCCAACAAAACTGTATATAGTCAAGGCTATGGTTTTCTCAGTTGCAATGTATGGCTTGAAAGATGGACCATAAGAAAGGCTGACCACCAAAGAATTGGGGCCTTTGAACTATGGGGCTGGAGAAGACTCCTGCATTGAGTCCCTTGGACTGTAAGGTGATCAAACCAGTCAGTCCTAGAGTAGATCAACCCTGACTGCTCTTTAGAAGGCCAGATCCTGAAGATGAAACTCAAATACTTTGGCCACTTAATGAGAAGGAAGGACTCACTGGAGAAGAGCCTAATGCTGGGAAAGATTGAGCGCAAAAGAAGAACGGGACGAGAGAGAATGAGGTGGCTGGATGGAGTCACCGAAGCAGTGGATGTGAGCTTAAATGGACTCCGGAGGATGGTAGAGGATAGGAAGGCCTGGAGGAACGTTGTCCATGGGGTCGTGATGGGTCGGACATGACTTCGCAACTAACAACAAGGATGAAAGCAGTCCTGTTAAGACTTCACAAGTCTATTTTGCAATTAGAGAAGTTCATATGCATACACCCTGAAATACCCGGCCTTTACCCTGAATACATGAAAAATATAGCCTTTTGCCATTGGGGAATGTCATTATCTCATCACAATGCCACTTGCAGCCTTTTCTTTTTTCTTTTTTCAGGGCAATTCCCAAAGAACACTTGGCTTATGTTCAGGATTACAGTTGTCAGAGTAAATCTTGATCACAATACTATAGTTTATTAGGGATTCAAGCATGCCCTTTGTCACATCCTTCTGCCCTGTTACTTTTTTCAGTTCTCCCCGACATTCAACATTCAAGACTTCTGGAAACCCCAGTTTATTCAGTTTCTACTGAAGTTTCGTTTAATTTTTTTAAGGGGGTGAATCTTTATTTTCATTGCATGAGTTCTTCTTTGCCATCTTTTCCCATTACTGGCCAGACTTTTTTTCTTGCTTTTCACATGTTGAAATAAACTTTGTTGTATTATTTTTGACATTTGTTGCAAGTCTTAGTTCATTCTGACTTTAGTTTTCCTGATTTCACCTTTGCATATTCGGGCTATATGCTGGTATTCTGCCTTAGTTATGTGTCCCTCTTTACATTTTTTATACTTATACTTTTTGTCTTTCAGTTTATCGGATAGTTCTTTATGCAACTACCGTATGCTGATTTCTTCTTAGATTTTTTTATTTTTCTGTTGTCTTGTGCTGGACTGGGCTTTTATAATAACATTTTCCAGAGTTTCCCAAGCTTCTTGAATTCTTTTCCTCTTTTGGATTTTCACCCATAAAATCCTTTCCAAGATTTATCTACGTTTGCTGTATAATCAACTCTTTTAAAGTCTAAGACACTGGGACCAGTTTGGGGAGTGGTTTCAAGCTAGCCACACCCACCCAGTCAGCCACACCCACCTAGCCCCCAAGGTCAACCACAGCCCTGATGCATCCCTCAATGAATTTGAGTTTGACACCCCTGCTCTAGTCTGTCAAGATCCTTCTGAATCTCAAGTCTATTTTGCAAAGCGTTAGCATTCCCTGCAGCTTGGTGCCATCTGCAAATTTGGTGGGGTCTCCTTTTATCTTATCATCTCAAGATCATTTATGAAGGGCACTAGGACCAAGACAGAATCTTGAGTCACCCCACTGCACGCTTCCCTCCATGTAGCTGTAGTTCCATTGAGTGCTACATGCTGAGTACAGTTGGTGAGCCAATTGTAATCCATTTGGTGGGGATATTGTCTATCACACATTGTTCAATCTTATCAAGAAACAGTCTGTGGTCTATTTACTTGGAGAACAGAGGTGTCAAACTACGTTATCATGGTGGCATCATGTGACATATCGGGACTATTTTCCCCTTTGCTAAACTGAGTATGGGCGTGGCCAGCGCATGACAGATCCGGCCCGCAGGCTGGGAGTTTGACAGTCCTTTTGTAGAACCTCTTAGCTGTATAGAAAATACCATTTCATTTTTGAGGTGTCTTATTTCACCCCACTTTACCATAGTAACAGTGGAAATCATAGAGATCACTATGATAGACAACAATAGAAAGAGAATATAGTTTGCCCTAGTGGGAGGGTTGAAAGACTCAGCTGTGAAGGTCCAGTTGTCAGCATTACATATTATCACTGAAATTTGCATGTGATAATTCTACGGAAACGAAATTGTCAAGAGTGAAAATGATTTCATAAATTAGTCTATAATCCAGTTCCATGTGGAAGTAAGCTGAGTGAATGTTTCTATGGAAATACTTCTCTGCTAAGTAGATCTTTTATTTAAATGTTACCACTATCATATATTTGGTTCAGCATGTTTAAGTACCCATATAATAAAGGACACAGAAAGATTTGAAGGTACACAACAGATTTGCAGCCCACATTCTTTAACTAGACAAAGTGGCCACAATCCTATTCAGATGCATTAAGTCCATTCACTTTGGTGGGTTTAAGTGTGTCTATATTCAAGTGCTTAATATATTCTATTGGAATTTAGTTCATAAAGAGTGTTTAATTAGATTTAACTGCATTGCCTTACTGTGAACAGAGTATTTTATTGTGTTTGGGTGACTGATGGAATGAGAATGTATGACTAAAATGCCTAGCTGCAATTTTTTAAAAACAGTAATATTTTACCATGTGATGAGAATTAAAAATGGGAAAACATGTCTATTTTTAGTGCTTCTCTGTAGTCCCCCCCCCTTAATTCCTTTCTTAGTCACAAGCTTCTCATTACAAATGACATAAGTTCAAAATCCCTATAACAAAAAGGTCCCCCTTTCACAGCTGCAAAATTGTTCTAAATTGGCTTTAATTGTCTCCTGATTGCTTAATCTCTCTTCTGGCTTGATGTGGGGAATGTGCTTGCTATATCTCTACACATACATACAGACACACACGGGGATGGGGGTGGGGTAGAAGAGACACACAGAGAGACAGAGATACCGCTTGCCTCTGTCTGTAGAAGCAGAAGTAATGTTCTGTACTATTTATTGTTGTCAAAGAAATTACCGTAATTGAAGTATGGACGGTCATGAATAATAGAAAATATTCAATACTACATCAATAAGATAGAGCTATTTTTATTGTTACTATTACTGATAATAATTGTGATAATTAAGAAAAATAAAAAACGAATGCACGCCTATAATCTATTACACTATAATTTTCTCAGGCGTGGAAACACAAAATTCAAGGTGCTTCAGATATGACCACAGTGAAGTAAATATCTCCTGGGATTACTGGTTCTCATATCTTGTGTGATATATCCAGGAGTTATGTCTTTTTTTTCCCCTGTCTGTTTTTTATGTGCATAGCACACTGAGATATATAACAAAACCTGGCAAATGTTTGGTCTCATTATCGCAGCAACCATCTTGATTTCCCCCCCATCTCCTATGGTCACCTCTGTTGGATTCACTCCAATTTAAAGATTAAGACTATAGTTTAGAAGAACCTCGCTCCATTGAGGCTGCATCATGACCTGGAACTTGCTGACCATCTCAGCCCACTGAGCCTCCAGGCACCGGTACCTGGCCTTGCATTCCCGCAGGTCTTCCCTCTGCTTGGAAAGCCTGTGCTCGTAGTCCTCAGTGAGGTGCTTCTGCTGAGCTTCCTTCCTGTCTCCCATTTGAACGGAGACAGCTGTTTTGCCAACTCTTTCTCATGGTGGCTGCTTAGCTCCAACAACTGCTACCTGGAGCCCAGATGGGCAGACGAGGAGTGGCTGGGAAGGGAGGGGCAATGAGAGGTCGTCAAGGTGCCCCCTCGATGTGAGTGACATCAGGTTCCCCACGCCCATCCAGCCACCTAGCCACGTCCACCCAGCTGGTCATTATGTAGATCATATTAGCGGTCCGTGGGATTTAAAATTATGAATTTAGTGGTCCCTGAGGCCCCAAAGATTGGTGACCTCTGCACTAAGACACCAAGATCTCTTTCACAATTACTACTATTGAGCCAAGTGCTGCCTATTCTGTTCCTGTGCATTTGGTTCTTCCTGACTAAGTGGAGGAGCTTACTTTTCTCACCACTGAACTGCATCTCTAGTCTGTCATGAGCTTTCTGAATCTTTTATCTTAGATTTTGATATTATTATTTTTTTAGCAACATGGCAGCTTTCGGGTCACTTTAAATAGCTGAACTATTGGAGCTATGCAAAACTCTGAAAAAAGAGCCTTTGCTTGGTGATCTTTGGAGTGAAGGATTTCAAAAGCAATTCACAAATTGCACAGTGTTGCTTGCAACTTCTCAACAGTAAAATGGCCATGTTTCTTTGAATTTCTGCATTTTTAGGCTGAACAATAGCTGTCCATCAGCCTCTTCAGGGAAAGTTGAACACAGCATCTCAATGAAGCAACAGCACGGCCTCTGTAGCACAGAGCAATTTTGGCAGTTTTGCAGTGACCTGTTAGTTATGCTTCAAATGGGAATAGACTTCATGCATTTTATAAATATGTTGCTGTATGTTTACAGTCAACTATAAGAAATGTAATTTGACAAGGTGGCAAGAGAAAAATTTCAACGATTAAGTCAGATTATACGGAGCAGAATATACAATATACTTTTGAGACCCACCCCACCCCAGAAAGCAAAATCGTGTATTTTTCCAGTTAGAAAGTTAATATGTTGTATATATTAAGAAACACATTCTCCAGAAATAACAGCGAGGTATTCTGTTGCAGCCCTCAACTGTTTCCATGAGATTTGTTCAAAAGAAATTTCCAGCCAATTGTTCTCTAAATGAACATGGCACATTTAACACCACATTTTTCAATGGAAAATGAGGAATACACAATACAAGGGATGGAAGTCTTCTTGAAAGTATTGGGGTAAATATTAGAGGAAAAAGAAATGACTTTGCTATAGGCTACCCAACCAATGAGAGGAAATATATGAATTCTTTGTTAACCATTTAGCTGACATATGCAGAACACACACCACTGCAGTAATGGCGACTTTAACTATTCTGACATCAACTGGAAAACAAATTCTGCAGCAAGTGGAAGATCAAACAGGTTCTTGATGTGCCTACTTGACAACTTTATCATATAAAAGATAGAGGAGAGAACTGGGGGGTCTGCTATACTTGGCTTCATTCTTACCAATAGAAATGAAATGGTTGTGGCAGTAGAAGATATAGAAATTTGGGGGGAGAATGATCATGCCATTCTTGAATTCATTATAAGGCACCCAGGTAATGAAACCAAATCAGATTAGTTCTATAACAAAAACAGTGCAAGACGTTTGGGAAACACTAGAAAAATGACAGACAGGTGAAACTCAAAAAATTAGAATATTGTGCAAAAGTTCATTTATTTCAGTAATGCAACTTAAAAGGTGAAACTAATATATGAGATAGACTCATTACATGCAAAGCAAGATAGTTCAAGCCATGATTTGTCATAATTGTGATGATTATGGCTTACAGCTCATGAAAACCCCAAATCCACAATCTCAGAAAATTAGGATATTGTGAAAAGGTGCAATATTCTAGGCTCAAAGTGTCCCACTCTAATCAGCTAATTAAGCCATAACACCTGCAAAGGGTTCCTGGGGTTTTAAATGGTCTCTCAGTCTGGTTCAGTAGGAATCACAATCATGGGAAAGGCTGCTGACCTGACAGTTGTGCAGAAAACCATCAATGATACCCTCCATAAGGAGGGAAAGCCTCAAAAGGTAATTGCAAAAGAACTTAGATGTTCCCAAAGTGCTGTATCAAAGCACATTAATAGAAAGTTATGTGGAAGGGGAAAGTGTGGAAGAAAAAGGTGCACAAGCAGCAGGGATGACCGCAGCCTGGAGAGGATTGTCAGGAAAAGGCCATTCAAAAGTGTTGGGGACTTTCACAAGGAGTGGATTGAGGCTGGAGTCAGTGCATCAAGAGCCACCACACACAGACAGATCCTGGACATGGGCTTCAAATGTCGTATTCCTCTTGTCAAGCCCCTCCTGAACAACAAACAATGTCAGAAGCGTCTTACCTGGGCTAAAGAAAAACAGACCTGGTCTGTTGCTCAGTGGTCCAAATTTCTCTTTTCTGCTGAGAGCAACTTTTGCATCACATTTGGAAACCAAGGACCCAGAGTATGGAGGAAGAATGGAGAGGCACACACTGCAAGATGTTTGAAGTCCAGTGTGAAGTTTCCTTAGTCTGTGTTGATTTGGGGAGCCATGTCATCTGCTGGTGTTGGTCCATTGTGCTTCATTAAGTCCAGGGTCAACACAGCCATCTACCAGGAGATTTTGGAGCACTTCATGCTTCCTTCCGCAGACAAGCTTTATGGGGATGCTGACTTCATTTTCCTGCAGGACCTGGCACCTGCCCACACTGCCAAAAGCACCAAAACCTGGTTCAATGACTGTGGAATTACTGTGCTTGATTGGCCAGAGAATCTATGGGGCATTGCCAAGAGAAAGATGAGAGACATGAGGCCGAACAATGCAGAAGAGCTGAAGGCTGCTATTGAAGCATCCTGGTCTTCTATAACACCTCAGCAGTGCCACAGGCTGAGAGCTTCCAGGCCACGCCGCATTGAGGCAGTAATTGCTGCAAAAGGGGCCCAAACCAAGTACTGAGTACATATGCATGCTTATACTTTTCAGAGGTCCGATATTGTTCTATGTACAATCCTTGTTTTATTGATTGAATGTAATATTCTAATTTTCTGAGATTGTGGATTTGGGGTTTTCATGAGCTGTAAGCCATAATCATCACAATTATGACAAATCACGGCTTGAACTATCTTGCTTTGCATGTAATGAGTCTATCTCATATATTAGTTTCACCTTTTAAGTTGCATTACTGAAATAAATGAACTTTTGCACGATATTCTAATTTTTCAAGTTTCACCTGTAATGAAGGCCCAAACAAAAACAGTACAAGAGAGAAAGAAAAACCAAAAAATAGCAGACAAGACCAGCATGGTGCACAAAGACATCTCTGCAAATTGTGGGACAAAAATGTCACATATTAAAAAAATGGAAAGAGCTAAGACAGAATACTAGCAAATAGCCCAAATCTGCATTGATGTAGTCAGGAAAGCTAAGGGCCAGAATCAATTGAGCAGGATGTGAGGGCAATCTGGCTGCAACATCTGTCACCCCATTGATCGCCAGGGTTGATTCAGCTTATCTGGCTGGCTAGGCGGGTGTCCCCTTCCTCCCTCACCACTCCATGTGCGTCCCTCCCGAAGCTGCGCGCTCAGTGGAAGAGGACGACCATCCCAGATAGAAGGAATGTACCGATCTTCGGTCAAGGGTATACAATAGCTGTGCTTCCCTGCTAGAACCTCCAAACAAGCTCAAGAACTGCTTAATTTCTTGTTTGCATCTGTTTTTACGCAAAAGGAAGAAACAGCCCAAGCTACCAAAAGCCGCACTGAGGGAGATAGAACAGAAATAGAAGTCAAACTAGGCAAGAATTTAGTATGAGAATACCCATCCACTCTGGACAAGCACAAATCACTTGGAACAGATGGTTTACATCCCAGGATTCTGAAGTAGCAGGCAGAAATATCAGAGCCATTGAATGCAATCTTTCAAATCTCCTGTAGCATAAGAAATATCAGAGAGTAATCCCGTGGAGAATCTGTGAGTACTTAGAAATGAACAAGGTGATTTCTAGAAGCCGGCACGTGTTTGTTAAAAACAGATCATATCAGACAAACCTTATTGCCTTATTTGATAAGCTGACTAAATTACTGGACCTGCAAAATGCTATGGACATTGTATTCTTGGACTCCAGTTAGGCATTTGACAAAGTAGATCACAGCCTATTTCTTAATAAGGTAGAAAAATGTGGGATAGACAGAACTACCACCAGGTGGATTTGCAACTAGCTGACCGCTGCACTCAAGACATGATAAAGGGGCTAGAGGCTACATCATATTATGAACAATTGAGGGGAAATAGTACATCTAGCCTATCCAAGAGAAGGATTAAGGAGACATGATGACTGTCTTCCAGTATTTGAGGGGCTGTCACAAAGAAGAGATGATTGGATTTGCCTATTGTCAAAGCACCAGATTGCAGAATAGGAAGCAACGGGTGGACACTTGCTAAAGAAAAATACAATCTAGAAGTTGTGACTGCTTCATCACTGGAGGTTTTCAAAAGTAGACTGAACATTCAATATAGTATAAAGTATAAGGTCTCCTGCCTTAGGTCAGAGGTTGGACTAGAAAAACTCTGAGGTCCCTTCCAACCATATGATTCTATGTTCTACTTAAAAATGCAGCTTCCCTTTGGTGTATTTAAGACAAAGGTTATTCTCGGTAACACATTTTTGTCTGAAAGTCAACTTATTCAAAGCCAAACATGGCCAGGTTCCAAGGCGAATAATAATTTATCCAAACCAGAGTAATCTACATACAGATGTCTTTTCTTTGTGGTTCTCAAGCATGATAGAGCAGGCAGATGCTGATATATAGTATTTCAAGGAAGCTAAAATTTGATAGCCACACAAAATCCATCCTTCAGTTTATTATCAGACAGGGCCAGGCAGCTGGCTCTGACAAGAAGATAAACAAGCAAATGAACACAACAGCCAAACGACCGAGGCAAAACATTGGAAGCAATGCTTTCATACAATATGGTCTTTTAAAAGCTTCTAAAAATGGGAGAATTAGGATTGTGATGTGAAACTGATAAAAGACACGCTTCGTTGCATTATTGCAAAGATGTACTGTACGTTGCATGCCGGGGATGGCAGAAAGGGAATTTGCAGTAATGTGCTCGTACCTAATAATCTCATCATCAAAATATTTGCCAAAGGACTAGAGTAGAAATTGTCTTACATTAGCTATTATTTATTTTACTAACCATTAGTGCAGGCTACACTGGAAGGAGTGATGGAAGTCAGCAAAAATACCCCAATCTAAAGTGATAAGAGGTTTCCATGAGATTCTTCCTAACATTCTCTGGCTTCTGGCAGCTGTCATGCTAACTGGGTGCAGGTGAGGGAGAGATTCTTGAGAGGAAATTATCAGGGGCTTCTTTGTTCGTGATCTTCTGCCTCCCAGGAGAATGGGAAGTTGGAACTCTCTTTCTCCCATGTCTACAATCCTTTTGATTGAAATTCTCAAGGTACTGTAAGTACTGCCATTACTGGTGTTCATAGGCTTTACTGGAGCCTTTTGGAGTCCCAAAAAAAGTAATTATTATTATTTGCATTCTTGCTGAGGAAGAAATCGTCCTTGTGCATCCCACAGATCTGTTGTTGTGAAGATGAACACTTTTTAAAATAATTTGATAATAGTGTAATAGATCTTTCAAAGAAGATCTATTACACTATTCTAAGTTCTAATGCTCATTTCTTTTGTGATGCTACTCTCTTTTTAATAATAATTTAATTAAAGATTCTAATTAGAGTAGTAAAGATTAATGCAAAGTAAAAAAAATAGAAGAATAAAAAGTAAAGGTGCAAAAAAGAAGAGAGAGAGAGAGAGAAAGCAAGGAAAAGAAATATATACAAATATGATTCAGAAAACAAAATGCACTAATCGCACACAATAATATATATCTCAATAATGAGATTTAATTAAGGCTATCAGGTTGGATGCAGTGTTTGTCATTAATCAGTCCACTCAAATACTCAAGAAGATTCTTTCTTTGCTTGTAGGTTGCTATATATAACAAATTTTGCTATATGAATGAAATCAATGTCTAGAGGTGATTTAATACTGTCATATTTGTGGAATGTATTTATTTTGGATGCTATCACTAAAAGAGTGGCTGTTTCTAATATCTGTGTGTTCTGCCTATATCAGTAATTGCTAACCCTTTCGTTGTGTGCTGAAAGCACCCATGCACACCCATAATGCAATGCATGCATGACACACACACACACCCATGTGCCCCTCCCCCACAATATACGTATGATCTCCTGTGCTCCCCCTGCCCCCCGTGCATATGCACGTGACACACACACCTCATGCTCCCTCACCCCCCTATGCATGCACCCTGACCCCTACATGCACTCCCCTGTGCATGTGCACACAGCCCCCATGTACCTCATCAGCTGCGCATGTGCAGCAGAGTCCCCAAAAAACAGCTGGCTGGCGGGAGGCGCCATGCATGCATGTATGCACGGTAGAGCTGAGCTGGGTGGCAGCTCATGTGCCGTCTCATGTGTTTGCCATCATGGTCCTATATCCTGCCTTCTGTATACTTCTTTGAGAACCTTCCAGATTCAAATGTATATTTTTCCAACCACGTTGAAACACCTTCACAGAAAACATTATTGAACGGCATTAGGATCAAGTCAAAAAGTAGGAGTTCTCCTTACTGCAGCTGGATCTGGAAGTTTGGATAGCTGATGCCAAAACTAATTATTAAGATGTCTTGACACATGGGAGGTAGATTTGTGAGACTGTGATAACAAAGGCCGTTTATATTTGCTCATATTTTGCTCTCTTAAGAAGAGTCGCTGCCTTCAGATATTCTTAGAGTTCTTTTTGCCAGTTATGACATCTGTAACAGCAGGTTCTAAGACTCGTACGTGATACACTATGTGATAGGCATGGAGATTGCTTCATGACTCATGCTACAATATTTCAACTGCTTTGGCTTCTCTAGTTTTTCTATTTTTCGGCTTAGAGAAAACAACAAAACGTCTGTTACATCTGATTAGTTGACAGGTAGCCTCCTTCCCATCATCTCCAAAATGCTACCTTGGTTGATTGCAATTCCCTACTTTCCAGACAGTCATCTCTACATATTTAAGAGGCTTTGCTGGAGCTTTCGATTTCTACAAGCAGGAAGCAAGCAAACATATGGTAACTTTATTATTTAGGGTTGGCACAAATTTTGCTTGAGATGCCTGCATTCCCCAGTCTTGAAAAACATCAGGTGTGGCTTGCAAGCCACACACAATCCAGGCAACTCTTGAGTTCAAGGAGTCTTCACGGTGAGATATAAGAGAAGTTGGCATTGTAGTGAGACACATTAGCTCCCTGAAGGTCTTAAAAGCTTAAAAAACTTCCTTGCTTTTGAGATAATCCCATATTTCCAAGATTAAAGTCACAGAAGCACCATTTATGTCCATTGCCATCTGACCAATCTGAGTGTCCTTTATGGGAAGACATTGAGGAGGAATGCCATAGAAGCAGAGGTAGCCTATAGGACTGTTCTTATATTCTATAATATTCTACGCAATATAGAGCAGAGGTGGTATTCAGCAGGTTCTGACCAGTTCTGGAGAACCAGTAGTGGAAATTTTGAATAGTTCGGAGAACCGGTAAATATCACCTCTGACTGGCCCTGCCCCCATCTATTCTCTGCCTCCTGAGTCCCAGCTGATCGGGAGGAAATGGGGATTTTGCAGTAACCTTCCCCTGGAGTGGGGAGGGAATGGCAATTTTACAGTATCCTTCCCCTGCCACGCCCACCAAGCTATGCCCACAGAACCGGTAGTAAAAATGTTTGAATCCCATCAGTGATATAGAACTATATATAAATCTACCTCATTTCATAAAAAAGTAGTCATAAATTTATTAATATGCTATGTAGAGCAAGGTTTGCAAGATAGCATCTATAATTGAGTTTCATGTTCAAGCTGTTTTTGCATTACCTGCTGTTCAGCAGATTATCCTGTTCTATATGCCTTTGAAATAAAGTGAGGAAGGTAAACATTAAGTAAACCAGTCTTTCAAGAGAGATTTATTTAGGATCATTTTTATAATTCTTCAGAGCCATCTGAAAATATCTATCTCAAATTAAAATCTGTGTTTTAATTGCCATTTATTTTTCTGTTATTTGCATTCATTTACTGCATATTAATATTATACATTTTGTGAAATGTCCAGAAAATGTTAAAGCTATGGAATAGCTTCAGAGAAAAAATACAGCAAGACTCTCTCTATATGGGATATCGTGAACGATCCATATCCCATACAGAGAGAATGCAGAGAAAAATTCCTTGTATGTCTTATCACAAATAAAGTATTCTATCCTATGCTATGCTATTTGTTTCTGTTTTAATTCTGTTCCATTCCAGTCTATTCGTTTTGTTTTAATTCTGTTCTTTCCATTCTGTTTCATTCCATGCCGTGCCATGCCATGCCATGCCATTCTATTCTATTCTATTCTATTCTAATTTGTTTCTGTTTTAATTCTGTTCCATTCAATTCTATTCATTTTGTTTTAATTCTATTCCATTTCATTCCATTCCATTCTATTCTATGTGCTTCTGTTTTAATTCTATTCCATTCCATTCTATTTGTTTTGTTTTAATTCTTTTCCATTCCGTTTTGTTCTGTTCTGTTCCGTTCCATTCCATTCCATTCCATTCTATTTCATTCTATTCATCTTGGAACAATTTAAAAATCAGCAGGTACCCTTCATCCAGTGTGCAATATGGCAAAATATTCTGAAGTTTTCAGTGGGGATGTCCCTAACTGAGTTTGTTTGAAACTGGATTTCAGCTTTACGGCATCTAATTGTCATCTGCACCAAAAGGCCCTTTTTCCCTGAACCATCTACATCTCTACAGCTACAGGAATAATTTCAAAAGTTTTTAGTACCTGTTTTCTTCTGAAAATCCTGTTTCCTTACAATCAAAGGCAATAGCTGTGGAAAAAGGCAATAGATATGAAAGTCCACTTTGCATTCATATATGCCAAAGCAACAATGTACTGAACAGAATATCTGTTTAATGAGAAATACACGCACAGGGATTTCAAAGGCCTTAAGTCAATTTCTGTGTTGATTAAAAACACCCTGAGCCCAAATTGACAAATCACATTTGTATGGTTTTAGGAAACCTATTTTCAATTTCTATTATGAGGTTCAAGATGATAGGCTTTTTTTGTATCGGGCCTATTTCCATTCATGTGAAACAAATTAAGGCACTTTAATTTTTTAAAAAATACAAAATTGTTTAAGCAGGCTAAGCTTTTTTTGATAAGCTCAATCCTTAAACGTAGAAATGATTATTACTGTGTTTCCCTAAAAATAAGACAGGGTCTCATTTTCTTTTCACTCACAAAATATGGCTTGGTTCTTATTATCAGGGGAGGGCTTATTGTTTTGGGATTGCCGGGCGGCTGCTCCCTTGCGAGTGGGCTCCTGAAGAGTTGGGCACAGCCTCAGGGGCGACGCACGCTCACGAGCAGCCATCCAGCAAAACCCCTCTCCAGCCAGGCAGAGCGCCATTCACTGACCTAGGGAGTATCCCGAAGGCGCCAAGCAACGTGAGCGCCTTTCCCCCCCCCCTCCCGCGGCTTGGCACCGGGATACTGCTAGGTCAGTGAGCGGTGCTCTGTCTGGCCGGAGGAGGGGGTTGTCCAGGGGGCTTATTTTCAGGGGGGGGGCTTATATTTTTGCCCACACGAAAAATGTGGCAAGGCCTTAGTTTCAGGACAGGTTGTATTTTTGGGGAAACACGGTAGGTTTTTCAGACATTTTATTAATAGCTGGAGTTGCTAAAACCAGTCTGATCCTTAAAGTGACCAACCAATTATGGAAAAAATATATAATAAATAAAACGTTTTTCAAGATGCCACCAATATATATCAAAAAGCTTCCACCAGAGATGCTTTCTTTTGCCTAATGTTTGATTTTGTCCAACTTACGAATGCAACACTGCACCATTGAATCACCTCCATTAAATTTTGTAAGATTTACTTTTATGTACATTTATGATATCACATTGTAAGAGAACAATGGTATTTTTATTATAATGCAGATATTAAAGTCCAATTGAGAAGCTCTTGGGCTGCCTGGAGACAATCTATTGAGTACAGATAGTCCTCAACTGTACAACGACAACTCAGCCCAAAATTTATGTTGCTAAGTGAGAAATTTGTTAAGTGAGTTTTGCCCCATTTTACAACATTTTTGCTACCTTTAAGTAAATCACTGCAGTTGTTAAATTAGTAACACAGCTGTTAAGTGAATCTGGGTTCCCCATTAAGTTTCCTTGTCAGAAGGTCAAAAGCAGGGATCACATGATCCCAGGGCACTGCAAATATCATAAATATGAATTAGTTGTTAAGCATATGAATGTAAATCACATGACTGCAATGGTCATAAGTGTGAAAAATGGTCACAACTCCCTTTTTAGTGCTGTTGTAACAACGGACAGTCACTACATAAACTGTTGTAAGTCAAGGGCTGCCTGTATTAAATATCACAGGAATCATCTGCTGAAGCAGTGAAAACATTGATGAGGTTTATTAGAAAAGACTGGACAAAACATACATTTATTCAGTGGTGAAATTCAATTTTTTTTTTACTACTGTGGCTTGGTGGATGTGGCAGGGGAAGGATACTGCAAAATGTCCATTCCCACCCCACTCCAGCGGAAGGATACTGTAAAATCTCGATTCCCACCCCACTCCAGCGGAAGGATACTGTAAAATCTCGATTCCCACCCCACTCCAGCGGAAGAATACTGCAAAATCTCGATTCCCACCCCACTCCAGAGGAAGGATACTGCAAAATCTCCATTCCCACCCCACTCCAGGGGAAGGATACTGTAAAATCTCCATTCCCACCCCACTGCAGGGGAAGGATACTGCAAAATCTCCATTCCCACCCCACTGCAGGGGAAGGATACTGTAAAATCTCCATTCCCACCCCACTGCAGGGGAAGGATACTGCAAAATCTCCATTCCCACCCCACACCAGGGGAAAGTTATTGTAAAATCTCCATCCTCACCCGACTCCAGGGGAAGGATATTGCAAAATCTCCATTCCCACCCCACTCTGGGGCCAGCCAGAGATGATATTTGCCGATTCTCCAAACTACTCAAAATTTCTGCTACCGGTTCTAGCAATAGCAATAGCAATAGCAGTTAGACTTATATACCGCTTCATAGGGCTTTCAGCCCTCTCTAAGCGGTTTACAGAGTCAGCATATTGCCCCCACAGTCTGGTCCTCATTTCACCCACCTCGGAAGGATGGAAGGCTGAGTCAACCTTGAGCTGGTGAGATTTGAACCGCCGAACTGCAGATAACAGTCAGCTGAAGTGGCTGCAGTACTGCACCCTAACCACTGCGCCACCTCGGCTCCAGAACTTGTCAGAACCTGTTGAATTTCATCCCTGCATTTATGGTTTGGCCACTTCCCAAGTGCTAAGCAATATGTAATATTGTAATATGGAAATAACAATATATGAAATATTTATTTGATTTAAGTCAGAGGTGTTTTGTTAGTCTTCCCCTCCACTGCTCTGAAGTCACTTGTGATAAAATATATTTATATTCAGCAAACCTTTTTGGCCTGTGCCATTGCTTCCCTGTCTGCATTGCAATTGTGAAAGACATGTCTAATTTCTCTTGCTCGCTATCTATCTTTCTTTTCAGCTGCTGTACTTCTATCTCCCTTGAGCGTGCTCACGTTTGCGAACTGGTAGCGACGGTAAGTGAATCCCACCACTGGTGCACAGGAAGGAGAAAACGCCTTTCCAAGAAGTTTCTAATTTTAGCAGTTGTTTAGCTGCTTCAACGCATTCTTTCCAAGTTGTAATTGACACTGTGTAATCCTGAGATGGTTCCCACACTGGCTATTGATTTTTTTAAAAAATCGTTTTAACAGATCAATGTTGCTGCAAAACGAAAACAAAACCCCAACCTCCCCTGTCAATTTACTGCAAAGTGACATCAGGAATAATCTTGTTAAATTTTTAGATTACAGTTTTAAACTTCTGAAGAAGGATGAATCCCAGAAATTAGAATGGTGGTCATTTCATAAAGTTCACCTAGGGGTAACATGATAGCAGTGTTCCAGTATTTGAGGGGCTGTCACAAAAAAAGGGGGACAACGAGAGGTGGGTTAGTAACTCGGCCTGCCACGCCCCTGAACCGGTTCTATCATTTATTGTTTTTTGCATCTGTGCATGCGCAGAAACATTAATTACTACTGCGCATGCATGCATAGCGGACATCAAGTGCCCATCAAGCGCACCCATGTGCCCAAAGCACATCCCTGAGCGAACCAGCAGTAGCAAATGTCGGAACCCACCTGTTCTGACCCCCCTTCTCCGTCTAGGAATGATAGCCCAAAGCCACTTAACTAAAAAGGTTTCTTTTAATCAGTCCAAGCTCTTGTTGGCTCCAAGCCCAAATAAACAAAGATAATAGCTCCAGCAGAAAGTCCTATAACTCACAACACAATACAAACCCGGCTTCTCTTATCTCAAAACCACTTATCCAAGTTGGCTTCTCTCGGTTTGTGAACGCGAACAAGAACAATCACTAGAACAGGAACGGAACGTTGACTTCTGCAACCAGGGCGTGACACCAGCAGTCTCTTTATACTCAGGAGAGGATGCCAATGAGCAACAGCTGCTCGCAACCATCTCCTGTAAGTACTCAGTTGCTCCTTCCGTCGAGTAACCCTTCGACGGGGTGCATCCTGCAACAACTCCCAAGTGTTTCCCTGAACACTCCCTCTGATCCAATGCTCTGCCGCCACCTGGTGGCTAACGGCTCCTGCCGGGCCACAACACCACCCCTGGGGACAACCTGTTCTCTAAAGTACCCGAAGGCAAGTAACAGATGGAAACTTATGAAAGAGTGACCCAACCTAAAACTAAGAAGAAATTTCCTGACAGTGAAAACAATTAATCAATGGAACCAGTTGCCTTCAGAAGATTTAGGTGCTACATTACTGGAGGTTTTTAGGAAGAGATCCGACATTGGTCTGAAGTGGTATAAGGTCTCCTACTTGATCAGAGGGTTAGAAGACCTCCAAGCTGCCTTCCAACTCTGTTATTCCATTATATTCCATTATTTTGTTCTGAACTGCAAGTTGCATATCTGTGGATTACAATTTTAATCTGGCATTTCATTATTAAACTCTTACCAGAGAGTTTTCCTATCTCATTTGGTCCCTATACTCCCTATACTTGCTCTCGAAGATCCTGAACTCTTTCCAGTAAATTTAGAGAACATGGAAAGAGGAAAAAGAGAAAGGAAGTAGGCAAAACTACTATTACAGTAGGCTGTAATCGTATAGTGTGCATTTACTTAGATAAAGGTTCCCCTCGCACATTTGTGCTAGTCGTTCCCAACTCTAGGGGCGGTGCTCCAGAGGTGGGTTCCTACCGGTTAGGTGCGGTTTGGCCGAACCAGTAGTGGTTTGGTGACATGGGTCATTGGGACTGGCAGCGACCCAGGCCTGCCACGCCCCTGAACTGGTTCTCCTACAGCAGTGCCATCTTGATTTTCAGTTCTGGGCATGGGCAGAACAATTTTCATTGCACACATTTATTCCCCCCTCCCATTTTTTAGCATTTTGCGCATGCACAGACCTACATATGTGCAGATGCGTATGCGCGTAGAGCATGCATCTGGCATGCATCCGAGCAAAGCAACCACACACGAACAAAATTTTTGGGTGTACCTAACCGGCAGTAATGTCGACAGCAACCCACCCCCGCGGTGCTCATCTCCGTTTCAAAGCCGAAGAGCCAGAGCTATCTGAAGACATCTCCATGGCCATGTGGCTGGCATGACTAAATGCTGAAGGCACACAGAATGTTGTTACCTTCCCACCAAAAGTGGTCCCTATTTTTCTACTTGCATTTTTACATGCTTTCGAACTGCTAGGATGGCAGAAGCTGAGACAAGTAACGGGAGCTTACCCTGTTACACGGCACTAGGGATTCGAACCTCCAAACTGCTGACTTTTCTTATCAAAAAGCTCAGCCACTGAGCCACTGCGTCCCTGTGTATTTACTTAATTAGGAGTAAATTCCATTGGACTCAGTTGATTTTAGTCATTCTCTAATATGTAAATTCAATATCTAACAAATCAGCTAATGATAGTTTATTATAGTTGGCCTAAACAAAAAAGCATCTGCGTATGTTAATCTAAGTAAAAGAGTTTATGGCTCTTGTAGGCCACTTAGGAATCAAATGAATGAATGAAACACAGAAGATTATTTTTTTTAATATACTGTACGTAAAATGAATTTTGTTTATCTTTTAAATAAAGGACACTTTCGTGATTATCTCCAGATGCACCGATCAAGAGGTTAAAATGCACATATGCTATTCACAGCTGATGTCATTTAGATGTATTTTATACTTGGATATCCATGTATCTGGCAAGAATAATATGTCAGAAGGATGGATCCTAAAAAGCAAAATAAAATCTTTAAATACATCAAGTGAGCATCATTTGGCCTGATCCCTTTCTTTTCTTCACTTAAGTCTGAGCTTTATTTAAGAGCTTTTACCATAAGGGCAGAGAAATAAAGACAGAATCTTCAAACCAACTGGTCTACTTAAGAGCCACGTGAATAATGCAAGTAGTGTAACATAAATTAAACATTTCAAAGTATATTGCACTGATGTATGTTTTAAAAAGGTAAATATATTTCTTCTAATAATTTTCCAGCAACAGAAGCACAAAAGAGAGTGGCTTTCAAACAGAATATTCCAACTGGGTTGGGGAAATGCTATCCTTGACTGCAGATGACATTAATATTTAAGCCTGATCTGCTTGCCAAATAACTTCTATAGTTCTTTGGAATGAGTGCCAATATAAACAAGCCACCATAAATCCTATCCTGTGTGTAAGTAGTGTAATTATGAGTGGATCTTTTGTTCTTGCTTTATAGATTTAGAACATACTGCAGTGGTGGGTTCTGGATCCCAGTGCAACTGGTACAGTGCAACGGGCCCCGGCGTCCTCCACATGAAAACGTGCAGTGCGCACGCACAGATGCGCAGCATGCACGTGCATCTTTACCTCCTGCGATGCTCTGCAACGCCTCCACGGCACCTCTGCGATGCTCCAGCTGTTTGGCAGAGCGTCGTGCAGGAGCCGTATTCTCCGTGCGCAAAAGCACTAAAGAGCTCAAGGAGCATGGCTACCCTGGTGAGCACCATACCAGAATGGCACCGGTATGCCCGTACCGGGGCCTACCAGTCGTAACCAGGGCCGGATTTAGATGAAAAGAGGCCCTAGGCTATTCCACTTATGAGGCCCTTTCACCTCCCATTTTTAAGTTTGTAAATTACATGAGAGACAATAAAATACATCATTACTGTGATATATCAATATATATCAATATATATAGCTGGCCTCCCGACGGAGGGCGGCTCTGCTCTGCGGCAAAAGCAGCGAGGCCAGCCGCCTCCCCTGCTGCGCTCAGCTGCCCGGCTCAGCCCCCTTGCCCTCACCTGCCTGGCCGCTGGTGGGCTCCGCGTCGACGGGGCAGCTACTGGGAGCGGCCATGCCTCTCACTCGACCGCCGGTGCCAGGAACGTGGGCGGGCTCCCCAACTGCCGCGGCGCTGGAACGATCTTAACCAATACATTTTTATGTTTGTTTCTTAGTCATATGCGTAGAATTTCTCCTTATTTTCGGTTCAGTGTTTTAGTGTTCACTGTTTTTAGAATAGTGTAATTTTAATTTTGCTACCAATTTGAATGTAGGCCCCTCTTGATCTTGAGGCCCTAGGCTGAAGCCTAGTTAGCCTATAGGAAAATCTGGCCCTGGTCGTAACCCACCACTGATATACTGGATGAGGGAAAATTGCTTGGATTAACATTACCAGTTTCCTCAAGGAAAAATCCAGATTAGCATTAAGTGGTAGCAAAGAGAAGCAGAAAGCTATAACTCTTCAATTGCCAGTTTATGGTAATCTTGTTTTTTTTTGTTTTGTTTTTTTGCAGTCTAGTTTTGGCATTCAAGAGGCCTGCCACAAAATGGCACAAAAACAATATTGTTCAGTGACCTGTTCAGCAAGCTTAGCATGTATAAGTTTGCTTGAAGGACAATAGTCAGAGTAACATCAGGTCATTGCAGAAGCAATCCTTTGTGGATTAGAACACTGTGAATTTCAAAGCAACACACCTACATTTTGGCACCACTATGTGGATGACACATTTGTTGTCATCAAAAGAAATGCTCTGGAAAAAATTCATACCTTACTGCAGGGATGTCAAACTCGATTTCATTGAGGGCCACATCAGGGTTGTGTTTGACCTCAGGGGGGTGGGTGACATGGCCAGCATGGGCATGGCCAGCTTGACGTCATTCATGTTGGGGGCTACTGTGGTGGCCCGAGCATTCTGCCAGCAGCCCTCCCGAGCTCCGTTTTCCCTGGCAGAGGCATCTCAGGCCAGTCCTTTGCTGTTTCCAGGGTGGCCCTAAGCACCCCACGGGCCAGATCTGGCTCATGGGCCTTGAGTTTGACACCCCTGCCTCTATCTCTTAAGTGCTGGCATCCGTTGTGGCCTATTAAGGAAAGTGGGGGTTGCTTTCTGCCACTAAAAACGTGTTTCTCCATTTCTCCCTTTGGAGAAACATAATACTCTGCCTTTTTAAATATTCCTCAAAATATTTCATTCTTCTAGGAAGGGGTAGGTGTTGACTTTCTACACTATTTATTCACACCATTTATTGTTTTGTGGACTAGAGTGTCCCCAGACTACCAATTGGGAACCATGGCTTAATAGCTGAGAAGCAGATGTTGAATGTATCAGATAAACGATTTAAACTTCTGTAGACTCAAATATTTTCCTACTACAGACACATTATGCATAGGAGCTGGGGCAAGCTGCATAATGTGTCTGAAATAGGGATAATATTTGTATTATTTGGGAGAGCAACGAGGAAGAATTTGCAGCCAGACTCTGCAGGCAACTGAAGATGAATGAAGGGAAGGGATTGGATGTCAGGAAACCAGCAGCAGGAGAATCACAGCCCAGGAGCTCTGAAACACTGAGAGTATAGCCAGCCAGCTGCTGAGAAAGCACCTTCCTTTCCCCCCAAAAAACACAGAGTGAGCAACTGCAAAGCCAACATTTTGGTAGCAGTTCAGAACAAGAGTTAATGTCAACTCACTTGGAAATGGCTAAAGGAATTGGCTGAGAGCCAGTTTGATCTCGTAGTTAAAGCATCAAGCTTGAAAGCAGGAAACTATCAATTCTAGTTCTACTTTCGGCACAAAGGGGAACAGAATGTTCACTAGATTATTCTAGGAATTATACAAACACCCTGGCATACACACAGACATTAGCACAAATACATAAAGTGCAAGTATTGTATAATTCAGTAGAATCTTATTCAGTCAGTCAGTCATTTGTTATAGCTGCTCATCTTATATACTGTATTTTTCGGACTATAAGATGCACTGGAGTATAAGACACACTATGATTTTGAAAAGGTAATTTTTTTTAAAAAAAAGGTTTTGCACTCTGCAGGCCTCCCAAACCCTCTGTACGCCTCATTTTTTGCAAAAGGGGGGGGCGTATGCAGAGCTTTGGGAGGCTTGTGGAGTGCTCCTGGGGGCTGTGGAGCGGGGGAAACAGACCGTTTTTTGCAAAAAAAGGGGGGAGCATGCAGAGGCTTTAGGAGGTTTGTAGAGTGCTCCTGGGGGCTGGGGGGCAAAAATGACCCATTTTTTACTCATTTTTGCCCTCCCCAGCCCTCAGGAGCACTTTGCAAGCCTCCCAAACCCTCTGCACATCCGTTTTTGCAAAGGGGGCAGGTTTCAATAGGCCAAAAATGCTGTATTCAGTGTATAAGATGCATCCAGATTTTCACTCTCTTTTTTTGGGGGGGGGAAGGTGCGTCTTATATGCCGAAAAATACGGTATATGACTCTTGGCAGTTCACAACCACAAAAAACAAGAACAGTAAAAATACGCCTACAAACAATAAACATACAGATAATCCTTAATAACCAGTTAAATTAAGGATGGCTTTGGAAAGAAATGATGATAACATGGGTGACAAATTTTGGGTATACTATAGAATTGGCAGAATGGGGAAAAATTGGGGAAAAAATTACAAATTAATGATGGCAACGGCATATAGAGAGAACATGTACAAGATGTTCTACAGATGGCATCTCCCACCAGTGAGAATTGCGAACATGTGCTCACCTATCTGTTGGAAATGCAACCAACAACACGGAACATACTACCATATGTAGTGGACATGCACATCTGCGAAAAAATATTTGAAAAAAAATATAAAAAATTGGCTGGAGGAGAGTACCACACACCAAATTGAACTAAAACCAGAACTATTTCTGTTAGGAATTATAAAAGGGAACTATGAAAAAAATATTAGATACTTAATTCTACACATAATCATGGCAGCGAGAATTATATTCGCACAAAACTGGAAAAATAATTACACACCAACAGAAGAAAATGTAATTAAAAAAAATATTGGAATGTGCAGAGATGGATAGGCTCACAAAATAATTAAAAGAGAAAGAAGAATCTGAATATTACCCTGTATGGGATTTATGGTATAATTGGCTAGAGGAAAGGCGGGGCGGGGGGGAGCAAGAAAGCAAAAAAGAAAGGAGGAAAGACCAACAAATTAATAAACAACTACAAACCGGAAAATAATTAAAAGATACAAATACGAAATAGACTGTAGCAAATAAATAATAGGAAATGGATACAAAATGATTCAAATGTAATAAAGATTGTTATACATAGAATATATAGAATATTATATATAGAATGAAGAAAAAAGATGTATGAAATAATATAAATGCACATATATATAAAGTTATAGTTATAAAAGTCTTATTTGTACAGATAAAAGAATCACAACAGATATGTAAAAGAAATGTAATGTGTTGCAAAAATGTGAATTGTATAAACAAAATAAAAAGTTTTTAATTTTTTTTAAAAAAAATAAGGATGGCTTTGGAAATGGTGCTTTATGCGCTTGTAGCATGCACAAACTATATATAGCACTTCTGACTGTCACAAAAGATCACACCATCACTACGCTGCAGACATACAATTGCCACGTGAGTACGGTAGTTGGCAACCTGTTTGCACTTACATCCAGTTATCAAGCGCCGAGTGATAATGTGATTGCCGTTTGCAATAGTTTCCGCTGGCTTCCCCAGACACTCAGTGAGAAAGCTGGCAATGAAGGTAGCAATTGGAGAGGACAGAAGGAAGTTGAAATCCTTTATGTGGCTTCATGCATGGGAGGGGAAGGGGAAATTGAAGATGAAGATGGAAGATTTCAGTTCTGTTCCTGCAGTCTGCCAAAGGTATTCCCCTCCCCTTTCAGAGGTGGCCTCCTACTGGTTCGGCCCGGTTCGGCCAAGTAGGTAGTAACTCGGCATGCCACGCCCCCAAACGGGTTTTATTGTCGGCTGCGCCATCTTGATTTTTGGGTCTGCGCATGCGCAGAACGAGCTTCATTGCAAAAATGAAATTCCCCCCTTTTCTAACGTCGTGCGCATGCACAGACCTTTTTAGGTGCAAATGGGCACGCGCAAACAGTGCACAACATTTTTTGTGTGCCAAACCGGCAGTAATGCCAGCAGCGACCCACCTTTGTACATGGAGGGGAGTTGAAATCCTTCAGTGGGCAGTGGGAACTTTTGAGAGAAAATGGTTGCCTGCCAGGAGGATTTCAGCTTTTCACAGAACTGAAATCAAACTGGTTGGAAGCTCTTTGAGAGCAAAGCGGTTGACTTCTGGGAGGATTTGACTCCCATTGTGGATGTTGTCATTCAGGTTTGAAAATTATGTCTGTTCCAATAGCAGAGTAATTTCCTGTCGTTTGGGAGTTGACTTGTGAAGAACTGCAGTGATGTAAGTGTAAATCCCTAGGTAAAAGATGCTTTCAAAAAAATCATAATTATGCTTATGAAAGGGTTGCACTCACTGAAACCGGTTCTGTGGGCGTGGCTTGGTGGGCGGGCTTCGTGGGGATCATGTGACTAGGTGGGCGTCGCTATGTAGTCATGTAATGGGGGGATCAAAAGACAGAAACTCACTTTAACAATGTCCTGCTGGAGCAGGGTTGGACTAGATGACCTCCAGGTCCCTTCCAGCCCTGGATTATCCTCTGAAGCTGCATCTAGTGCCAGCTTTGTAGTCCTTCCTTCCTCTCCTTTTTGCCTTGCTCCCTTTCTTCCTTTTTCTTTCTTTCTCTTTCTTTCTCCTTTATTTTCTTTCCTTCCTTTCTTTCTCAGCACCTCCCATTCCCCCATTTTTGGCCTAGCAGGTTTCAGGGAAGCCTGCATTTCTGGAGAACCTGTAGCAAAAAAAAAATGCTTAAAAAGTTAAAAAAAAAAAAAAAAAAAGTTCCGAAGATCAGCTGTGCGACATGCGATCGTCGGAACGGTTTTTTTTTAAAAAAAAAACTTTATTTAATATTTTTTATTACCAGTAGCATTTCATCCCTGGTTGCAGTCATATTACTATACCTCTGGACATGCTGTTTATTTCTGTTTATGCTTTTCCCATTATTACAAGACCATTGTAAGAGGAGCCTCATGTCACCTACTGCAAGCACCTCCGAAGGAGAATTTGCAAAGACTTCACAGCCCATCAGAGGTGGGTTCCTACCAGTTCGCACCTATTCGGTAGAACCGGTTCGTCAAATCTACCGAACCGGTTAGAAGAGGTTCCACCAGTGGACCCGGAAAGCAGGCTACACCTACAGAAGGGGTTCCAAAAAATTTTGAAACCCACCACTGGTCCTTGGATATGATTATTCTACACTATCATGCTCATATTTATAAAACTCAGTGCCTCTGTGAAAGGTAAGGATGACTACTGCGTTTGTGGTGCAATCAGAAGATTGCATGTGTTGAAGTTGTTTTAACGCAAACCTAAGATGCCCTTTAAAAAAGAAGTTTACATCATATTCTTATGAATGCCAGTGCTGTGTGTGAGGTAATTTAAGGGGGTTCTGACAAGTGTCATCGGCATCTTCATATCTGGTCACATGGGTGGCAAGCCACTCCCACCCGGTCACATGGGTGGCAAGCCACTCCCACAAAGGAGGCCACACCCACAGAGTAGGTTCGAACAATTTTTGAAACCCACCACTGCAGCCCATGCATAATTTGAAAACAGCTGGCCCAACAGTGCTGCTGAGGTTATAAAGGAAAGTTAGGAGAAAGTGGGGGGAGAAGCAAAGAACAGGACAAAAAAACCTGTCCATCCTATCTTGATTCCTAAAGTAATTGATACCCAGGAGGTCATGCAATGAACAAAGAGCAAATGTGCTCGAGGCCATTCTTCATGCATCCTTCTTTATTTGACTCTATTGCAAAATAGGTTTCACTGTAAAATATTCCACTTTCCCTTTTCTCCATGCAAATAAGAAGCAGAGTTTGATTTGCATGAATAAAAAATAGGCATTTGTGAAACATACTTTCAGAGTTAATGTGGTACGCAGGGCCGGATTTTCCTATAGGCTAACTAAGCTTCAGCCTAGGGCCTCAAGATCAAGAGGGGCCTACATTCAGATTGTTAGCAAAATTAAAATTACACTATTCTAAAAACAGTGAACACTAAAACACTGAACCGAAAATAAGGAGAAAATCTACGCATATGACTAAGAAACACACATAAAAATGTATTGGTTAAGATCGTTCCAGTGACGTGGCAGTTGGGGAGCCCGCCCACGTTTCCGGCACTGGTGGTCCGGCGAGAGGCGCGGCCGCTCCCAGTAGCCGCCCCATCGACGCGGAGCCCACCAAGGCAGGTGAGGGCAAGGGGACCGAGCTGGGCAGCTGAACGCAGCAGGGGAGGCGGTTGGCCTCGCTGCCTTTGCCCGCAGAACAGAGCCGCCCTCCGTCGGGAGGCCAGCTATATATATTGATATATATTGATATATCACAGTAATGATGTATTTTATTGTCTCTCATGTAATTTACAAACTTAAAAATGGGAGGTGAAAGGGTTTGGATTTGGATTTAACTTTATGTGTATGCCGCCCTTTTCCCTGAGGGGACTCAGGGCGGCTCACAATTCAGGGGGAGGGAAGGACAAAACAAGTTATACACATGAAAACAATACATCGTTAAAAAGCACAACAGTCATACTATTCGGGTGGGGTTGAAGTCTTTAGTCCCAGGCCTGTCGCGACAGCCAGGTTTTAAGGGCTACGCGGAAGGTCTGGAGGGTGGTGAGGGTTCGAATCTCCACGGGGAGTTCGTTCCAGAGGGTCGGAGCAGCCACCGAGAAGGCTCTCCTCCGGGTAGTTGCCAGTCGACATTGACCGGCTGATGGAATTCGGAGGAGGCCTAATCTATGGGATCTTATTGGCCTAGTGGAGGTAATTGGCAGTAGGCGGTCTCTCAAGTACCCAGATCCAATACCATGAAGGGCTTTGTAGGTGACAAAGGGCCTCATAAGTGGAATAGCCTAGGGCCTCTTTTCATCTAAATCCGGCCCTCGTGGTACGTTTTCCTTCCTGCTTCCAAAAAAGAAATGGTAACTAAAGTATGTTTTAGATGCAACCATTGCTCACCTGCCTATTGTAGGGCATTTTCTAGTTGCTGATAAATAGATTGTCATCTTCGAAACTAACCTGGCAGAAGCCATTTTTCTATTACTCAGTTGCCACATGAAGTAAGGAGGGAGAAAAAAAGATGAAATGCTAGATAAAACACAGAACTTTCTCGTGGGAACCAAGGACATCTCTAGAAGTGGTGGATAGAGGCAGGGAGGAGTTCCTGGAATGCCTGCCAATTAGCCTAATTGGCCAACGTGATCTGTCACTTTTGGGAAGGGAGTTATTTTTTATTCTAATTATAAGGAAACCGCGGGAAACATTTAGAGTTGGTTTTTCATTTGATCGTGCCGATATGATGCACCCAATAAAGAAGTTCTTAGAGGAAGACCTCAGCCCCAGAGTTCTGATTGGCTTGGCTTCGCTAGTCGGGATCCTGACATAGATTAAATAGACATGTACAGGCAGTCCCTAGACCTTCTGTCATACTGAGAGGCTGTTTGTGTCTGGGGTTTGTTTGTTTTTTTGGAAGTCCAATAAGTTTGCGTAGTATAGCTCTTGCCTTGTGTGGCAGTGGTCCAGTGAATCACATTAGAAGTGGGCCCTTTCCTGCCTTCTCCTGCCCTGGCCCACGGTTTGCTAGAGCCATCGGGTTTTGCTGCAATGCTACTGCGTGCTTGGGGTAAGAGCTGTGTGTATTTGTCTACAACTCCTGCTTAAAGGGTCTAGATGATTGTGAAAGAACAGGAGGGAACTGGTTTCCAGTGCGCTGCATATGTATTCAGCACAACAGAAGCTGGCTTTTTCCCAACTTCTCCTGATTTCTGGGTGTAGACAGGCTTGTTCGTATTGGCAAAAGTTCAAATATATCGAAAGTAGGGGTGAAATGCTACCGGTTCAGACCAGTTCACCCAAACCAGTAGTAAAAAAATGCTACCAGTTTGCCAGAACCGGTAGTAAAAAAAAATGCTACTGGTTCAGGCAAACAGGTATTTTTGACAATCATCTGTGACGCGTGATTTATATTAGTTAGAATTGTCGGATTTCCTGCTTTGTAGCTAATCTAAATCGCAGGGCGCAGCGGATTCCCCCGCTCGCTGTTTTAATTACCTTTGCAGACTTGGAAGGCTTCAAAATGTTCCCTGCGTGGGTGCGCCCCAGGCGCACATGCGCACAAAGTATGTCCCTGTGCTCAAGGTGCGTGCTCGGTAGCAGAGTCACCAAACTGGTAGCAGACTTCGGAGGATTTTACCACTGATCGAAAGTTTGTTAGTGGAGTAATTTCTGTGCATGAAACTAACACAAGGGTTCCCGAAGGTTGGAATAGAGTATCATGCCCTTTTAAAAAGGAAAATGAATTTGTGCATCGTCCTTAAATAAAACCAAGTCATAATTTCTTTTTCGGATAGTTGGCAGATGATTTTGACATATGGCTAAGCCCTTGGGCCTGACTATCTCTCAAGATTGTTCCAGAGTTTGCTTCTGCTTTGTCAGACAAGACTGCTCTAGGCATGCCCAGGCAAAACTGAAATAATTTTTGACATCCTTCCCATTTTGCCTTCTCAAACTTCATCAACCTCCCCCCCCACACACAAAAAAAGCTTCTTATCCAAGCTGAGACCCAATGTTGCAACCCACGGTTTGATAATGCTTCATAACATTGTTCTTACACACTGACATGAATCTCCTTTCCTCTCTGGGCATCTACCATTCGCAACACAAGTCTTGAATAAAAGAGAAAGTTACTGAACGTATTGGAGATTTCTTGGCATAAACCCTGCCTTGAATTTTGGTGCATTTATCCTGTAGGTATAATTTCAAAAGATTCCTGGTGTTCTCTGAGTTTGTTTTCTCCTTTTAGGTGTTGCATTATCATGCTATGTAGCATCATCAGGGCATCGAGAAGTGATATTTGCTGGCTGGGAGCAAAACCCATAGTTTACATCCCTCTGCACTGATGACGTTACCTAATTTGGTATCTCTTATTACCAGTGAGCACCAAGAACCCAACAATTCAATTTTAAGCTTAATATCATGCCCCCGTTGGAACCTGAATCTGCAGGGGGAGACAAGCTGGAACCCGAGCCGACAGAAATTGAGGGCTTTCTTGGCTTCAGAGGAAACTGGGGGAGGGCAGGGCCAGTCAAGATTAGAACAGCTTGTAGACAGGGAGGAACAGGGGCAGGATGAACATGAGAGACAGAGCTCAGGCGAGGAGCAAGGACCACCCCCTCCTGATCCGAGAGCACGGTGAGTGGAGAGAAGGTGAGAACAGCACAGACTGAGCAGGCCATTCAGGAGAAGACTGCCCAACCCATCTTCACAAGGCACACCTGGGGAATGAGACTTAAGGAGATGCTGTGGGGAGGGGCATTTGTTGGGAACAAACCAGTGGTGGGTTCCTATTGGTTCAGACTGGTTTGGCCCAACTGGTAGCAGCTTGGCGGCCTGAGTCACTGGAACTGGCAGTGATCCAGGCCTGCCACGCCCCAAACCGGTCCTCCTGGCAGCGCCTTTGGCAGTGTCATCTTGTTTTTCAGTTCTGCGCATGCACAGAACAATTTTAATTGGACTGTGTATGCGCGCACAGCACACACATGAGCGAACCGGCAGTAGTGCCTGCCGGAACCCACCCCTGGAACAAACGCTAAGTTCCTGAAGTGTTAAGTGCTGACATTTGAACTTTCCAAGAGTCCTTGCATTCTTTCTGGCTTTCTGGACTAATTAACTGGATCCTTTGTTTTCTGAATGCCTTGATTTGCCCTGCTGGGTTTATTACTGTGCAGCCTTGGTGTACACAGTGCTGGGCTAGACTAATTGCAGCCAGAGGCTGCTTGAGGTATGTGTGGGGATGTGTCATCACTTTGCTCTGGGACTTGCCAGAAACGTGGGAGCATTTGGGAAAAATTGGAGCAATAAAGGGGGGGGGGGTTGAACTGCCAGCTGCCTATGTGCTATGCTCCAGGTCATCACATTGCATATGTTGTCCATTATTGCAAAATTTAAAATCTCAAGACTATCAAAAAGATTTACCTTTAGATCTTAAAGCACATGATTGCACTTGTATACTGTGGCTTTTTAATGTTAGTGTAAAAATAGGACAAGCTGAACATATTGGTAGACAATAGAGGTACACCGAAGGGAGGAGTAGAGCGAAAGAAGAAGGAGGGGTGGAGAGGGTGTGAGAGAGGATTGGAGGCAGGAGGAGAAGGAAGGGAGGGAATGTACTGGGAGAGAGGAGTGATAGAGGGGGAGGGGAAGTAGGAAGTAGAGGGGTATGTTGGAAGGAAGAATGAAAGTTGGAGGGGAGTGAAAGAGGGTGTATGGTGGGCCAAGGTGGCATATTGGGTTTGTATTTTGGGGGGTATTGTCTATAAAAGCGAGGGCTGTGTTTATTATTCAATGTTATATGCCCCGGTTATGCACAGTATACATGTGATTGTATGGAATGAAATGGAAATGGAAATAAACGTATTTTCAAATGAGGAAAAAAAAAGAAAAAGAAAAAAAGATTTACCTTAGCATAACTTGGTAATACAATTACATCTACACAGAGGGAAGCATACAGTGGAGTATCTCAAAGTTCTGTCTTGTGCCCAGTGCTCAGTTAGATGATGAGGGAGTCATAAAAGAAATCTACTCAATGCGGTTAACATTCAGTTGCAAAGTTTTAATGACACTTTTATGGAACTAGTAATTTTCTCATTTACTAGCTGGATGACAAAACAATAGTCAGTTTTCCCCAAGCAGTTGATTTTCACTATCCTCTGTGTGATATAAAACTGTGAGGATCGAGAAAGAAAAAGAAGAAAGGAAATGAGAGCTTCCTCTCTCTTTTCGGTAGTGAATTTGGATTACAGCCTGAAATGAAATCCAACTTTGTTTTCAAGCAAATTTTCTTAAATACATTTCCTGATACTTGCTGTAATGATTTTATCTGGAAAACTGCATGTGAGACTGTTGTCTTCTTTTGAATATCATACATTACCTCTTTTTTTTTTTAACCAAGGACCTTCTTTTTATATTTGGAAATTTAGCTTCCCTGGTTTAATAAAAGAATTTCTCATTAAAGCACGGTTGCATAGTTACCTAACTCTCGTGGCACGATTTGTTATGTTTTGCGTTTCTCCATCTTAAGGAAGAAAATCTACATCACGGCCTATTTTTCTTAGAGCTGAGCTAAACTGGGCTGAAAGGACTAATAACTCCTAAGCTGATCATCTTTTCAGAATAATATTTTAAAGAATCCAGTCACTGGAATTTAAATAATTACTTTTCACTGTTCTAGCAAAACTGTTTTATTGAAGCTTATTCTTTTCAACCATTGGGGCTCCAACAATCAATGCTAAATCCTCCAACCTCCTGTTGCTGATGCCAACAGAACTTTACAGGAATTTACTAAGGAAATCCTAGCTAGTAATATATTGTGTGTTATAACTTCATCTTTAATAGATGAATAGAGGAGTAGGCAGATTTTAAGTTTGTGCTAATTTGTTTCTTTACTAGCCAAAATAGATACTGATTTTAGAGGGAGGGAGGGGAAGGGAAGGGAAAGGAAAGGAGCTGAGGAGGGGGGATCCCTTGGATGTTCAGGCATCGGGACGAAGTCCATGCTGCTCACTACTTTGAACAAGGTTAGTCCCGTGCTACTGTAAACAGCATTATTGTATGCTAACCTCAGCGAAAGGCAGGAGGTCCGCTCAGTTGGACTGCTGATAGTTCACGTAGCACCTCAGGTACTGCTCTACCATGGCGTTCAGTCTCTCTGCCCCTCCATTGGTGCTCGGATGAAAGGCTGAGCTAAGGCCCTGGGATGACCCAATGGAACGCAGGAACTCCCTCCAGAACTTAGCCATGAACTGGACCCCTTTGTCTGAGATAATTCTCCATGGTATTCCATGCAGGCGGTAGATGTGCTTCAGGAACAATTTGGCCAACTGGTGCGCTGAGGGTAGTCCATTGCAGGGTATGAAGTGCGCCTGTTTGGAGAATAGGTCTATTAAAGTCCAGATCACCATGTTTCCTCCACTTTTTGGCACTCCCACTGTAAAGTCCATTTCCAATGCTTACTGCCAGTTTCCTACAAGGAAACAGTGGGGAAACTGACAGGAAGTTGGAAATTGCCACCCATGGTCTTTCTGCTAGGTAAAGAAATATCAGGATAACAATTACATGAGCGATCATGGGCTGCCTAGTTGGAATACTGAATGTATGGTCCTTCCATATAAATTGCTAATTATGCCAAGGTCTGTTCATCTCAAACGTATAATTGAAGACAGGAGAAAAATATTGTTTTGATTTAGCTATCAAAAACTCTTGAACTGATCTATTGCATATCAGCCAAAGATCACATAGTAGACTGTTATCAAGCCCGCGGCTATCTTGAAAAAAAAAGAGAAGAAAAAAAGGATTTTCTAATTTCAGAGCATCTGGTGATTTGAATTCATTATCCTGCTGCATAGCAAAATATTTCAGCAGTGAAGCCCTGGTGATTGTTTTAATAATTTGAACGATAATTCACCAAGACAGTTTCTGGACTTCCTATGAGAAGTTAAAATCAATTTTAAAAACCTAAAACAATATACCTTCAGATGATGGGGACCTGGAAAGGGGGCCTCTGAAGACAGTACTGTATACAAAGATACAGATGGGAAAATGTGTTTTTAAGTATCTCAGTCATAAGCTATAAAAGTGTGATGCCCTAGATCTGTGATGGCGAACCTATAGCACGCATGCCCGAAGTGGCTTGCAGAGCCATGTCGCCTCACATGTGTGTTGTTGCCTGATCCTTTTCGGGGTTTCTGGCGCACATGTGCAAGCAACGATCAGCTGGCCTTTGTGCGTACAGCAATACTGGAAACCAGAAGAGCTGCTCTTCCGTTTTCCGTCATGAGCATGCATGCTGGCCAGCTGATTGGTGCATTTACATGCACAGCAGTAACCACAAGATTTGCTGGCCAGCGCGTATGTGCGTGCCGTAAACCAGAAGTTCATTTCCTGGAGCATGTGTGCCCCCTGGGTGGCTGCTCTTCCTGCTACTGGTGCAGATGAGCACGCACACATGCACAAAGTGCTCCCTTTTGGCACTCAGTGCCAAAAAGGTTTGCTATCACTGCCCTAGATGGTCGCCAGATCCAACAAAGAAGATAAGCCAGAATCGGAGCTATTAGGCAGAAGTACCATGAGTCTCCAGGAGCACCTAGAAAGCCCAGTGGCTGATAAGTATGCAATCCCAGGACCATTGAGCATCAAGGGGAATGATCAATCAGACAGACAGCAAAAGCAAAAGAAGGGGAGGCACAGTTGCTGCAGGTAAACTCTGAAGAGCAGGCTGCATCCAATAAGGAACAGTTGCCACCCCTTCCCGATCTGCAGATGTGAAAGCGGAATGAAGAGAAGTACCGAGACGGTTGGTGAGGCTACTCACAAGGAAGCAGCCTCTCCTCTCGTAGTAAGAAAGTCTGTTGGGAATGACGCAGTACCAAATGTAGTATTCAGTCGGTTCTCTCCGGTTCGGGTGAACCGGTAGCAGCCGCTGTGGGAAGCTCCGCCTACCCACCCCAATGTAATGCGCAAGCACTGCACATGCGCAGAAGGTGGTGCGCATGCGCAGACATTTGCAAACCAGTAGGGAAGGTAAGTGAATCCCACAGCTGGTCAATACATTCTAGATCTGGTGACATTAAAAGTTTGGATCGGAACTGCCAGGGGAATGAATCATGGGATACGATTAGGAGGAACCTGAAATGTCTCCTTACCGAAATATATCGATGTTATCTTTACCCTGCAATCCTGCCATTGGAATTCCACTACTAAGTGATTTGAAACTATTTTACTCACACTTATTTTAGCGGTGCAGCATTTAGACAGATGGCATCTTCCTGTGTTTCTTGAGAAGCTTTACAAAATAGTTTCCTTCCCGGTTGCAATTAAAAAAAAAAGTTCAAAATCACTCATGGGTGGAATTCCTGAGACTAAAGTACAACACTCGACTGACTGACAAATGTGTATCTTGTCACTGAATATATGGTTATATCAGTGACATGCAAGCAGAGGAGGCAGGGGAGGCAGGGCCTCACCACTGTCATCATGAAAAGAAAAAAAAATTTAAAGGAAAAAGGCTGAGCTAGTTGCTGCCAGAGTCACAGTGGATGACTCTGCTTAGTGCTTAACTATGTTAAAAAGCCTCTTTAAAAAGTGCCCTCTGCAGGAGGAGGCGAGAGAACCACGTGCCTCAATTAGCAGTTAGACTTATATACCGCTTCATAGGGCTTTCAGCTCTCTCTAAGCGGTTTACAGAGTCAGCATATCGCCCCCACAGTCTGGGTCCTCATTTCACCCACCTCGGAAGGATGGAAGGCTGAGTCAACCTTGAGCCGGTGAGATTAGAACCGCTGAACTGCAGATAACAGTCAGCTGAAGTGGCCTGCAGTACTGCACCCTAACCACTGTGCCACCTCGGCTCTTAGTCTTTAAATTAGTCTTTATGATCATTCGAGCAGAGTTAAGCAAGGATTAAAAGGCGAAAAAATCCTTATGTAGATGAGACACGTGGTTCTCTCGCCTCCTCCTGTAGAGGGCACTTTTTTTAGAGGCTTTTTTTAAACAGTTAAGCAGAGTCATCCATTGGAGACTCTGGCAGCAGCTAACCCAGCCTGACCTCAGCAGCTCTTGCCTTTTTCTTTTCACATTTTTTACATCTTCATCATGGCAGACAAGAGGAGAGTTGAAATCCTCTGTGAAACAGCTGGAAAAGGTATTTGGGTTGGAGGGAGGGGGGAGGAATTCAAAATTATTGGAATTTGTAAGTAATTGTAATTTGTATTATTATAAGTAATTTGTGTGTGTGTGTGTGTGTGTGTGTGTGTGTTTTACCCACCTCTGCTGGTGCGTGGACTGGCACTTTATTTTTTATTTTTCAAAGCCATGCTGCCGCGCCCGCAATAGAGCGGGACGCATCCCGCTCTATGGCTGGCGCGGCACTGGGACTTTAAATCCATGTCACCGCGCTGGCCATAAAGTGGGACGTGTCCCACTTTATGGCCAGCGTGGCACCGGGACTTTAAAGCCATGCTGCCGCACCCACCATAAAGGGTTTTCGGGGCCGGGGTTTTGGTGGGGCTTTTGGAAAGCCCCGGCGCAGCTTTCCGAAAGCCCCGCCGAAACCCCACCGCTGGCAGACCTAGGGCGGCTTTTGCCCACTTGCCTCAGCAGCGATAAACCTCACCACACGTCACTGGGTTATATCCTAGCCAGTGAGCTGAATATTTTTCATTTGCAACTAATGTAGAGTCAGGGGTAGGCGGCTATGGGTTCACCCGGGTTTGGGAGAAACCATAGCTAACGTTATGGCTGGTTCAGAGAACCTCCAAATCTCACTCCTGGCTGTCCCCCTCCCACCCCACTTTGTTCCTTCCACCCCTCCCCTCCCTGGAGACTCCATGTGGCCCATTTTGGATGCAAGGTAAGTGCTGGGCCCTCAGGGAGAGGGAAAACAGGCCTCCCAGAAGTTCCAGAAGGCTGAAAACAAGCCTTTTTCTGGCCTCCGGAGCCTAGGGAAGGGATTTTTCGCCCTCCAAGAGGCTTGAGGAAAGCCTCCGGAGCCTGGGGAAGGCAAAAACAGCCCCCCCCCGCCATGGTGCAGGAGGCCAACTAGGCCATGCCCATCATGGCCACACCCACCCAGCAACCAGGCAGAGAACCCGTTGCTGAAATTTTTGAAGCGCACCCCTGTTTAAAGTGATTTAAAATAAATGCTCTCCTTGCAAGTAGACTTGTCCATGAAAAATTCCTCCACATCAACCAAGTCCAGAACAGAATTTGCAAAAAAAAATGTGTTTTGATCCATTAGTCTGGAAGTTGAAAATGGAAGTAGAACATTGCAGTAATGGTATCCTCCTTTCTTCACCACTAGTTCGATAGCGGGAGCGTGCGTGCCTGGGCATGTGCAGAAGGTCTCTGATGACATCTGGGTGAGTGGGTGGGAGGAGCCTTGCACCTCCACTAATACCGGTTCACCCAAACCAATGCAAACCAGCAGAATCCCACCTCTGGGAGGGTCCCTTCTGAGCCCTTGAGCTCACATAGCTTTGAGCTATGCCTTCCCTTATCTGACCATTCCCTAGACTACGGGTGTCCGACTTGTCATGTTTCTGTCACATGACATATTGTGACATTTTTTCCCTTTGCGGGGCTGGGATAGGCATGGCCTGCAGGTGACACATCCAGTCCCACAGGCCACCAATTTGACACCCCTTCCCTAGACAGCATCTCTTTGCCTGTCTCCCAAGGTTTTCCTCACATATCTTCACATATACTTTGTACTTCCTCAGAGCTGTTTTGCCTCCCCCACTTCCAGGAGTTGGATTCAGCCAGTTTGGACCAGTTCGGGCGAACCAGATGCTAATTTTATATCCGGTTCATTGAACCGGTAGTTGGAAGCACTGGCTGGTCCCACCTACCCCACCCCTCCCTTCCCAGGAGTATCCACACGGCCCATTCATTATATCAGGTAAGTGTAGGGCCCATGCAGAGGCTCTGGGAGGGCAAAAAGTACTAGAAGTTCCGGAGGTCTGGAAATGGGCCTGTTTCCAGGCTCCGGAGGGTCTCCGGAGGGCAGGAGAGGTTGTTTTTGCCCTCCCAGAGGCTTGAGAAAAGCCTCCAGAACCTGGAGAGGATGAAAACGCCCCCCCCAAGCCGTGGTTCAGGAGGCCGAGTAGGTGACGTCCCCATGACTATGCCCACCCCGCAACTGGGCAGAGAACTAGCTGCTAAAATTTTTCAATCCCACCCCTGCCCACTTCCTTCTGAAGGCCAACACTGCATTCTTCTTTATTTTCATTTACAGTAATTTAGGTTGACAGTCTGTGAGCCACAACAAAATAATAACAAAACAAAAAAATTTACAAGAGAGCATTCTCTTTCCCTCTATTGACATAAGCTTCACTTTTCAATGCGATTCTATTTAACTGATATGTTGACTATTAACTGACAAAGAAATCCTCAATTAAGAGACAACAGAAACAGCTCCTATTCAATTTCTAGAAGGAATTGGGTCATTGATTACGTTTATACAATACCTGATTTATTTAACAATATTATGGCAGTTTAGCATTTACATTTCAATCTTACTATATTATATACAAAAGGGGTAAGTTTCAAATCCAGATATTTTAAGTATAATCAGAAACAGCTCCCACTTCTAACTTCTTTCTATCTTATTTATAAATTACTGTGTGTCAACTTCAGAAAGTTTTCTTGCAGTAGATGCCGTATTTGCAAAGATTGTCACATTTCTTCAGGTTTT
>NW_028261389.1:68896618-68966618 GCF_051295495.1 Thamnophis sirtalis
CTTCGGGAGGGGAACTTCCCCGCCGCACTAAAAGCGGCGGTGGTGAGACCCCTTCTGAAGAAGCCATCCCTAGATCCAGCTGTCCTTAACAACTACCGCCCGGTCTCCAACCTCCCCTTTCTGGGGAAGGTTGTTGAGAAGGTGGTGGCCTTCCAGCTCCAACGGTCCTTGGAGGAAGCAGACTACCTAGACCCCTTCCAGTCAGGCTTCAGACCCGGTTACAGCACTGAAACCGCCTTGGTCGCATTGATGGATGATCTTTGGAGAGCCAGAGATGAAGGACATCCCTCCATCCTGGTCCTCCTTGACCTCTCAGCGGCTTTCGATACCATCGACCATGGTATCCTTCTGCGAAGACTGCGGGAGGTGGGAGTGGGAGGCACCGTGTTACGGTGGTTCTCCTCCTACCTCTCGGACAGGTCGCAGTCGGTGTTAGTGGGAGGGCAGAGATCGTCCCCAAGGCCCCTGAAATATGGGGTGCCGCAGGGTTCGGTCTTATCCCCCCTACTATTTAACATTTACATGAAACCGCTGGGAGAGATCATCCGTAGGCACGGGATTAGATACCATCAATACGCGGACGATACTCAATTGTATCTGTCCGCCCCGTGCCAAATCAATGAAGCGGTTGACGTAATGGACCGGGGGCTTGAAGCCGTCATGGACTGGATGAGGATTAACAAGCTTGTGCTCAACCCAGAAAAGACCGAGTGGCTGTTGTGTTTCCCTCCCAAAAATTTGGCCACTAATCCAACACTCAGGCTGGGGGGTCAAATTTTACACCCCTCAGAGAGGGTTCACAACTTGGGAGTCCTCCTGGATCCACAGCTGTCATTCGACCATCATATGGCGGCTGTGACCAGGGGGGCATTCGCCCAGGTACGCCTGGTGCGCCAGTTGCGTCCCTACCTGAACCGGGAGGCCCTCACAACAGTCACTCGGGCCCTCGTGATTTCTAGGCTGGAATACTGCAACGTGCTCTACATGGGGCTGCCCTTGAGGTGCATCCGGCGACTTCAGCTAGTGCAGAACGCAGCCGCGCGAGTGATCGCGGGTGCACCCCGATTCACCCGCATTACACCTATCCTCCGCGAGCTGCGCTGGCTACCTGTCGATCTCCGGATGCGCTTCAAGGTGCTACTGATCACCCATAAAGCCCTACATGGCAGTGGATCTGGATACTTGAGAGACCGCCTTCTGCCAATTACCTCCCTACGACCTATAAGATCTCATAGGTTAGGCCTCCTCCGTATTCCATCGGCCAGCCAGTGTCGGCTGGCAACTACAAGGAGGAGGGCCTTCTCAGCAGCGGCCCCGACCCTTTGGAACGAGCTCCCCGTAGAGATTCGTACCCTCTCCACCGTCCAGGCCTTCCGCACAGCCTTGAAGAACTGGCTCGCCCGTCAGGCCTGGGGATAAGGACCATTACCCCGCCCGAATGTTGTATGCATGTTGTTTGCTATTTTATTATGTGTTGTCGTCTTAGTGTTGTATTCCCCCTTCCCTGGTTTTCTGTGAGCCGCCCTGAGTCCCCTCAGGGAAAAGGGCGGCCTACAAATAAAATCAATTCTAATTCTAATTCTAATAATAAAAAAATTGCTTTACAAAATAGATTTCCGTCTCAAGTTTCTACTGCATTTCAGTTCTTTTTCCCTCAATTGTTCTCAAGGAATATAACAAATGTGGACAAGAAACATGTGAAATGAGTTAGTACTAGTGTTCCCGTTGCTTGCTTTACTAAATGTTTCCACTGCTCCCATACTCTTTGGAGATATATGTGGCGAGACTCTGAAAGAGTAATTCCATTCTTAATAAGATGTTAAGACACCTCTCCAAGATATAAAGATATATGACTATGATTTAAGAGTTGGTGGGGGGAGGCCAATGATTTTTAAACTTTCAAAGACAAGCACCAAACCCAATGGACGTATTTGTCTTCTGCAAAGCACTTAACTGAATGGAGATTTCAATTTCAGGAAGTGGAAAAGAAAGAAAACAGATGACCTAAAATGGCGGCATAAATTGTCCATGATTTGAAAGATTTGCCTAAATTAAGTTTCTGTTGACTGATATTTCAGAAATGAAATATTAAAGCTTCAATAGGCTCTTGTGGGCAATTAGCTATTTTTTTCTTCCATTATTCAGTTAAACCTGATGATGGTTATGTAAAAAAAATATATAGAAGTTTATAATTCAACATGTCTTGATAAACTGGTATAAATATAAATATAAAATGTTGAAAATCCAACATTTTTATACACTAATCAGTGGAACAACTTGCCTCCAGAAGCTGTGAATGATCCAACACTGGAAGTTTTAAAGAAGATGTTGGATAACCATTTGTCTGAAGTGGTGTAGGCTTTCCTGCCTAAGCAGAGGGTTGGACTAGAAGACCCCTAAGGTCTCTTCCAACTCTGTTATTCTATATTCTATCATTTTAATCTAGGAAAAAAAATAAGGTCCCAAGTCCCTGAAAAGGCAGGGATGTGCAGTCACTAGAGGCAAGGGAGGTGGGGCCTCACCAGTCTCCTCAGGGAAAGGAAAGGATTTTAAATAATTTTCTTAAAATAATTAAAGCCAGGGTAGTTGCTACCAGATTTCAAGTCACAGTGGCTTGGTGTCTGCTCTCAGTATTAACTAGGAGGAGGCCAGAGAACTAGGGGCCTCTTTTGCATAAGGATTTTTCGCCTTTTAAGAGTTAAGCAAGGGTTAACAAGCGAAGAATTTCTTATGCAAATGAGGCATGTATTCTCTCGCCTCCTGTAGAGGGCATTTTTAGAGGCTTTTTAGAGTTTTCTGGGAGCGACTAGCTCAGTCTGACTTCAGAGCTCTGGCTTTTCAAGAGGGGAGGGCAGGGCAGGGAGAAGCAGAGTTGAAATCGTCTCTGAAACAGCTGGAAAAGGTGCGTGTGTGGGGAGGGGGGAGGAATTCCAAAAGTTTGATCGGAAGGCAGCAGGGGAAGGGGGGGTATGGCAGAGGAGCTGCTTTCAAGCCTTTGGAAAATATATCCAATCCAACTTCTGTGTTTGTGTTTGAGAGTGAGTGAATGAGAGAAGGATCGAAGTTCTCTGTGTGCATGTGTCTGTTTGAGAGAGGGGGAGGGAGGGAGAGAGGGAGGAAGGAGGGGGAGGGAGAAGAAAAAGAATGGGAAAACTTATTTTGCAAGGGGGAAAAATGCTGTCGCTTTAAATCGGAACTGAGCATGCCTGGCTGTGGAATTCTGGGAGTTGAAGTCCACAAGTCTAAAAACAGCCTCACTGGGGCTAAAGCTGACTGCACGTCACTGTGAAAAGGTAATACTTATTATTACATTTCTGGATATTTGACTTTATCTATGACATATGACAACATTTTTATAGACCATAGCTGGGTTCATAGATCGCACTAAATCAGGGGTGTCACCTGGCGGCCATGGGCTGGATGCGTCACACGCAGGCCACATCTACCCCAGCTCTGCGAATTGTAAAAACATTACAAAATGTCACATGATGGCAATGTTACGCGACAAATTTGATACCCATGCACTAAATCATCAGTTATTTTAAATTGCTCATTGTAGTAACCCCAAGTTGACGAGAACTGCTAATGATAATCACTAAGTCCTGATGTACAGGACTTCTGATGGACTCCCACATTTTCAAAGATTAGTTAGACCCTCTTGCAGACATAATCCCCAATGATCACAGTGGCATAAAATGGAATCTGTATGTAGGGGTCAGGGGTGGGTTTCTCGCCCCGTTCCAACCGGTTCGGTTGGAACGGGGCCGGCGGCGTCCTCGCGCACGCGTGTGGCGACGCGTCCATGCGTGTGCACGCGCGCATGCGTACTAGCATCTGTGCGATGCTCCAGCTGCTCCTGGAGGATTGCGCAGGTGCTGTATGCGTCCTGCGCATGCGTGGAAGCGCAGAACTCGTCAAAACCGGGTAAGGAGCATGGGCGCCCGGGTGGGTCCTTCGCCGTTCCCGGAAGTTACTTACTTCCGGGTTCGCCGACCAACCGGTTCGCAGGGACCATCGCGAACTGGTTGAAACCCACCCCTGGTAGGGGTGTATATGTGTGTGAATAAGTGGGGAGAGGACCCCCATATTGGCAAAAAAATCAGAACACCAAATACAAGCTGGGTGGATATGACCTTACAGGCAACCTTCACTCTGTCAAGGACCTTAGAGTACTCATCTCAAACAATCTAAGGGCCAGAGCTCACTGCAACAGCATTGCCAAAAAAGCCATTAAGAGTTGTCAACCTAATCTTGCGAAGCGTCTTCTCCAGTAATACTATATTGCAAACTAGGGCATACAAAACCTTTGCTAGACCAATTCTTGAATATAGCTCATCTGCCTGGAATCCGCACAGTATATCGGATATTAATACAATTGAGAGAGTCCAAGGGAATTTCACAAGAAGAGTACTCCTCTACTCACAACAGAATACCCTATGCTTGAAATTTGGGGCTTGGAAAAAACCTAGAACTATGCCGCCTACGGTCTGACCTAAGCATAGCACACAAAATTATCCACTACAATGTCCTGTCAACCGTGACCCGACAAATGTGCGCCCGACAACAGCGCACCTGACAAAACCGCGGTGATAAAACCGTGATGTCGACAAAAGAGCGCCCACAGTTAAGGTAAGGGTAAGGGTAAGGGTTAGGGTTAGGGTAAGGGTTAGAGTTAGAGTTAGAGTTAGGTTTAGGGTTAGGGTTAGGGTTAGGGTTAGGGTTAGGGTTAGGGTTACGGTTACGGTTACGGTTACGGTTAGGTTTAGGGCTAGGTTTAGAGTGTGCTTCTGTTGGTGCGCTGTTGTTGGCGCGCTTCTGCACTCATTCGTCAGCACAATTTTAAACTCGCGGTTTTTCCCAGCGGTTTTGTCGGCACGCTTTTGTCGAGCGGGCATTTGTCGGTGAACCCTGTCAATGACTACTTCAGCTTCAACCACAATAATACACAAGCAAACAATAGATACAAACTCAAGGTAAACCGCTGCAAACTCGATTGCAGAAAATATGACTTCAGTAACAGAGTGATCAATGCCTGGAATACATTATCCGACTCTGTTGTTACATCCCCAAACTCACATAATTTTAACCTAAGACTGTCTACTGTTGACCTCACCCCATTCCTAAGAGTTCTGTAAGGGGCGGGCATAAGCACACCAGCATTCCTACTGTCCTGTCCTATTGTCTCCATTTATTCATACCCATTTACTGCGTTCATACTTATGTTTTTACTTATACCTGTTATCTTTTACATGTTTGACAAACTAAATAAAATAAAGAAGTGTTTACACACCTTATGCTTCCCCTGCATCTGACCTTCTTTCTCTTTGCAAGCAAGATGACTTTGTTCAGGTGTAGCCTTAATGGGCCCCATTGTGATTTAGGGAAACTGTCCCTGCAGGATGTCTATGGAGTGGTGTGGGATGGGGTGGGATGTCAAATGAACCCAGATAATCACAACTACCATCTTGACTTCTTTGAGTCTCCCTGCCTTAATGGCCGCCAATGCCAGTTAACAGTGGTGGGCTCTGCTTGGGCAGCTCCATTGATCTGCTTCTGAATATCTTTTTAGACAATTCAATCATGCAGCCTTCTTGACGGATGGGCGGCTGTTTTCACACTCCCAGTCCAGCTAATAGTCTTGAGACTTCCTAATGATTCCCCACCGCCCAATCGAAATGTTATGCATGGCCAATTCTGCTTTGCTCCCAAGATCAGGCAAAGATAACTAGATGGTGACTCTGATTTGGTTTTTTTTTTTTTAAGGTTTTAACGTGTAAGCAAATTGTGGGTTGGGAGGAAGGTAGAAATCCCCCAAAGGGTTCAATAGGAAAGGAAACTTTTATCAATGGGCAAGGGAAAAGCCTGGTGATCATTTTTGTCCTCTGTTTCTTTATGGAGGGCTTGAGAAGAAGAAAAAAATGTTTAAAAGATTCATGAAAACTTTTTTTTCTCTCAATATAGTGTCAGGCCTGCAAGCAGGGCTGGATTTTCCTATAGACTAACTAGGCTTCAGCCTAGGGCCTCAAGATCAAGAGGGGGCCTACATTCAAATTGTTAGCAAAATTAAAATTACACTATTCTAAAAACAGTGAACACTAAAACACTGAACCGAAAATAAGGAGAAATTCTACGCATATGACTAATAAACAAACATAAAAATGTATTGGTTAACATTGTTCCAGCGCCGCGGCAGTTGGAGAGCCCGCCCACGTTCCCGGCACCGGCGGTTGGGCGAGAGGTGCGGCCGCTCCCAGTAGCTGCCCCGTCGACGCAGAGCCCACCAGCGGCCAGGCAGGTGAGGGTGAGGTGGCCGAGCCGGGCAGCTGAGCGCAGCAGGAGAGGCGGCTGGCCTCACTGCCTTTGCCGCAGAGCAGAGCCGCCCTCCGTCGGGAGGCCAGCTATATATATTGATATATATTGATATATATCACAGTAATGATGTATTTTATTGTCTCTCATGCAATTTACAAACTTAAAAATGGGAGGTGAAAGGGCCTCATAAGTGGAATAGCCTAGGGCCTCTTTTCATCTAAAACATTATATAATTGCCTTTGCCTCCTACACAAATCAACTACTAGAATTGCAAAAATGCCACTAAATTTACTGCAGATAACTGGGCCTCCTTTTTTTGTGTGTGCCACCAAGCAATCCACCTCTCATGGCCCAACCTCTTCTCTAATTTAATTCTTTAAAAGGTTCCCCCCCACCCCAAGAGAGATGACAAAGACGCTGCTGCCTCCTCGTGGTCAAATGTATGGTTGTGTAGGCAGCTTTATACACATGTATGTATATACATCCTCTGCTTGTGTGTGCATTATGAAGTAGAGAAAAAATAGCTGGCTTGTTCAGAGGAAAGAAAGCAATCCAATAATTATGCAAACGCAGAAGGAAAAATATATTTCTGAACAATATCAGTGTAGGTGTTTAAGATTTAAGGCCAAGCCAGCTGGGACAGAATTATCCATCAAGAGGGTGAAGTGCTAAGGATGCCTTGCACGTCTGAAAAGGCACAATTGTTCTTTTTGCTTTTAAATTGCAATTGAAGCCTTATGTCAAATTTCTCTTTTAAACTTTTCCTCTTCCTGACAGATTCAATGTCCTGCTCAGAGAGAATAGCTCTGTCAGAGCAGATGATAGATAACCTTCTTTTCACCAAGCAGAAAAAGCCTTTCCTTGTGTGTGTTACACAGCTAAGCATAAGCACACCTTCTTGAAGGAGATTTTGGCCTCCTAGAGAAACCAACATTATTTTCTATAATGTGCTCTTCTTGAACACTAGAGTGCAGCGTAAAGTCATATGAAATCCCAATGATTCCATCAATTAAAGTATCTCCCATGCACCCTGATTTAAGTTATTCTTGTATGTTGCTCCAGTGAAGGAAGCATCAGAGTAAAACTGGTGCACCAGTGGTAGGATTCAAATTTTTTACTACTGGTTCTGTGGGTGTGGCTTGGTGGGTGTGTGGTGTGGCTTGGTGGGCATGGCAGGGGAAGGATACTGCAAAATCCCCATTCCCACCCCACTTCAGGTGAAGGATACTATAAAATCTCCATTCCCTCCCCACTCCAAGGGAAGGATACTGTAAAATCTTCATTCCCTCCCCACTCCAGGGGAAGAATCCTGTGAAATCTCCATTCCCTCCCCACTCCAAGGGAAGGATACTGTAAAATCCCCATTCCCACCCCACTTCAGGTGAAGGATACTGTAAAATCTCCATTCCCTCCCCACTCCAGAGCAAGGATACTGCAAAATCCCCATTCCCACCCCACTCCAGGGGAAGGATCCTGTAAAATCTCCATTTCCTCCCCACTCCAAGGGAAGGATACTGTAAAATCTCCATTCCCTCCCCACTCCAGGGGAAGGATCCTGTAAAATCTCCATTCCCTCCCCACTCCAGGGGAAGGATCCTGTAAAATCTCCATTCCCTCCCCACTCCAGGGGAAGAATCCTGTGAAATCTCCATTCCCAGCCCACTCCAGGGGAAGGATACTGTAAAATCTCCATTCCCTCCCCACTCCAGGGGAAGGATCCTGTAAAATCTCCATTCCCTCCCCACTCCAGGGGAAGGATCTTGTAAAATCACCATTCCCTCCCCACTCCAGGGGAAGGATACTGTAAAATCTCCATTCCCTCCCCACTCCAGGGGAAGGATCCTGTAAAATCTCCATTCCTTCCCCACTCCAGGGGAAGGATACTGTGAAATCTCCATTCCCTCCCCACTCCGGGGGAAGAATCATGTGAAATCTCCATTCCCTCCCCTCTCCAAGGGAAGGATCCTGTAAAATCTCCATTCCCTCCTCACTCCAGGGGAAGGATACTGTAAAATCTCCATTCCCTCCCCACTCCAGGGGAAGGATACTGTAAAATCCCCATTCCCTCCCAATCAGCTGGGACTCGGGAAGCAGAGAATAGATGGGGGCGGAGCCTGTCAGAAGTGGTATTTACCAGTTCTCCAAACTACTCAAAATTTCCACTACTTGTTCTGCAGAACTGGTCAGAACCTGCTGAATATCACCTCTGTGCCCACCCAGCAGTCCTTTTCATAAGGAAAATGCAGCTCCAAGGGACTCAACTCCTTGTGCCTGTTATCTCATTGACCATGAGGCTTACACAGAGCAGAAAGAGCTAGCCATGGTATTCCTCTTCATCCCTCTTGCGGACTTTGCTCTGCTTTGAGAGGGCATTCCCTTCAGCCTCTTTCCAGAGCAAGAATAGAGAAACGTACTCGAAAACAATATTGAGAGACTATGAGCAGCTTAGAAAGAAAGTTAAGGAGTTAGAAGCATAAGATGTTTTCATCTATACTTCCAACAAAAGGTCAACATGCAATGAGGGAATAAAGTATTTTAGAATTGAACAGCTGGTCAAAGGGTTGGTGCTGCCAAGAGAATTTCGGATTCCTGGTTGAATGGTTGCTGGAATTGGGTATGTCTAGTTTAATGAAAAGAAGGACTAAGATAACGTGATGGATGTCTTCCAATATGTCAGGGGCTTCCACAAAGAACAGGGAGTCAAGCTATTCTCCAAAGCATCTGAATGGATGGAAACTAATCAAAGAGATATGCAACCTAGAACTAAGCAGAGATTTGCTTGGGGAGACACCAGCGGTGGGTTTCAAAAAATTTTAGAACCTCTTCTGTAGGTGTGGCCTGCTTTGTGGGAGTGGCTTGCCGGCCATGTGACTGGGTGTGCATGGCCAACTTGTAAAATGTGGTGAAACTCACTTAACAACGCTTGTGCTTAGCAACCAAAATATTGGCTCAAAAACTCTGGCATTTGAAGCATGCAAGTCTCAAAGCTGTCAAGTTACAAGACTCTTGCACCCCTAACCCTTTAGAAAAAAACCAGGGGTGTTTAAACTTGACAGCTTTAAGACTTGTGGACTTCAACTCCCAGATTTCCTCCTCTCACTCTTCATCTTGATGATGTGGGGATGGGGAGGGGGGAGGGGGATGGAACCGGTTCTAAACGGCACTGTAAATTTGTGGAACCTCTTCTATAGAAGAGGTTAGAACTGGCAGGAACCCACCCCTGGGAGACACAGCTCAGCTCCACCACGCATGTGTGGCGCCTCCCACCATCCAGCAGGTTTTTGGGTCTCTGCCATGCATGCGTGGGGGGGTGGCGCACATGTGGGGGTTACGCCTGCATGCACAGGAGGTTGGGAACCCATGGGGGGGTCACATGTGGATGCACAGGGGTCACTTCTGCATGCACTGCAGGGTTAGGGGCAGGGGGTAGCATGGGAGGGTCACACAGGCATGTGGGGGTGGGGGGAGCAAGGAAGTCACGGATGTATGTGTGGGGCACGTGCAGGGTGGTTGTACATGAATGCACAGCGAGCATGCAATCATTGCATAAAGAGTGTGCGCATGCTTTCGGCACATGACAACAAAAAGATTAGCCATCACCGCTATAGACTATTGTGGAAGATGATTATAATGGCAAGGAAATTTCAGATTATATTCTGTTTGTCATTGGGCATCCCTGTATAAAGCAGCTCAGCTCCTGCTTTGCTTATATGTGCCAAATCAGGTTTTAGGTTTCTAAAGAGAAGCTTCCTAGCTTCCTTCTCCAGCTGCTTCTCCTAATTAAGTGTTTTTCTCCTACAGCTGAGCTCAAGAGGCTTTCTACTTCCTTTTAACTTCAAGGCCAATTCTTGCACAAGGAGGGTGTGATAAATGAGTCATCCTATAAACTTTGGATAACTACAAGCTGACGAGTATCAGCAATAAATGCTTAATTAGAATAAGTGTGAGGACACCGTCTGCCCTGGAAAACCCCTCCCCGAAATGAGCTCCAGACATCCTCACAACAGGAGAACACATGGCCGGAATTGTCTAGCAATTCTCATTGCTGCTCTCTGTGAAAAGGATGCAGCTCCCAATCGCCAAGGAATATGAAATTCACCCCTGCATTTACACTCTTCTCTTGGTATTTATTGTCCCTGGTTTTTTTCCCTTGCCTGTGAATATTTCCAGGCTATGTTACAGAGGGTCAAAAACATGCATGATGATGGTGCGGTCAAAATGGCACCTTTTCTTAGGTGCATTGTATCAGGGGTGGGTTTCTCGCCCCGTTCCAACCGGTTCGGTTGGAACGGGGCCGGCGGCGTCCTCGTGCACGCGCGCAGTGCACGCATGCGTACTAGCGTCTGTGCGATGCTCCAGCTGCTCCTGGGGGATCGCGCAGGCGCTGTATGCGTCCTGCGCATGCGTGGAAGCGCAGAACTCTTCAAAACCAGGTAAGGAGCGCGGGTGGGCGGGTGGGCCAGTCGCCGTTCCCGGAAGTTACTTACTTCCGGGTTCGCCGACCAACCAGTTCGCAGGGACCGCCATGAACCGGTTGAAACCCACCCCTGCATTGTATGTATGTTGCGACACATAAAAACGTGTTCTGACCCAGGCTATTAGACCTTAGAAAGCAAGAAGCAAAATCTTGGTCCCTGCAAAACCTCTTTTATTTACACAACTGTGAATTCCTTTCATTCGCAGTCAGCAAGGCTTGGCAAACAGTCTTCCAGAGGAATATTTATCAACACGAACCTTAGCTTGCTTGTAGAGCTGTCAGATAACTAGTTTCCAAACACAGGGCAAGGCAACACTTGGCACAGAGTCTCTTGCAGTCACAAACAGAACTTTTCACTCTTGAAACGACCGAATGAACAAATTGGTCCCTGCAAAAGCCCACTCCCCATTCGTTCCTCTTTTGTTTCCTATGGGAGGTGCCAATCACCTCCAAGTATGACTTTGCTCCCAAGTCGACCCTGCATTCTTAGTTATTCTTGTCTTCTGGCAGCTCTGTGCATGCGCACACTGGGAACAGGCTCCAGCTGTTCCTCTGCCTTGCTGCTGTCTAGCTCCCTCTCTGCCTCTGACACAGACCCCTCACCTGAACTTTCCTCAGCCCCCAGGACTGGCCCATATTCCTCCCCAACCTCCTCACTGTCTGACTTTGCTGCTAGCTCCACTGGCTGCTGGCAGGTCACGACGAAACAGTCAGGGCTTCAAGTGCATGAGTATGGCTGCCATCCTGCCTATTTTGACCCTCCCTGTAGGTCAAGGAAATTATGTCCTCTGATCACGGAAAGGAACCAAGGAGATTCCATTATCTTCAGCAGCCAGAGCAGAAGTGGATATACATGCATAACTCTGGGGTGGCCAGATGGGGGCAGCAGTACCCATGCAGGCTGCAGATTGTTCACATGACAATTAGGAGGTGTCAAATTTTTCAACTTTCAATTTCCAGACATTAGGGGTGCTCAAAAGTTGTGACATGCCTCGGGGATTGTAAATATATTTTGGTTACTTTAATATAATTTAGATGTCTTGGTAAGTAACTAAATAAATACCACAACTTTTTAACATTTTATTTGTTTCATCACGTCATGACATAGATGCTCACATGGTAGGGTTTGGTCCATTTTTTGAGGGAAATCCTGGATGGCCGGATTACTGGCTTTCTTCCTGGCCAGTGATAGGCTAACATCAAGATGAGTCTTGTTGTGGGAAACATCCACAAGAAACAGCAGGTGAAGGTGAGTACACAAGGAACCATAGAGAAGGCATGTGTCAACCATTAGTAAAACAGGAGATTAGCCTGGGAAAATAAACCTATTGTCTACCCAGAAATGCTCCACATGTGGAAGCTAACAAGGTTGCATCAGATATTTCCCTCAATAACTCTTCAAATAAAAATGAATGAAAAACTGCTGGTGACCTTCTACCGCTGCACCATAGAGAGTATTTTTACTTACTACATCTGTGTATGGTTTGCCAATTGCACAGTGGCAGATAGGACAGCACTCCAGAGGGCCAACGTCATTGCCCAGAGGATCATTGGTTGCTGTCTCCCCTCTTTGGAAGAGCTTTATAGCTCCCGTTGCTTTAAGAAAGTTCAAAACATCCTAAAAGTTCCATCTCATCCTGGGCACCCTTTTTTTTTAACTATTACCATCTGGCAGACGGTACAGGATAATAAAAACAAGGACAAATAGGCTGAAAAACAGCTTCTTTCTCAGGGTAGTAACTATATTCTATGGTCTAGTGCAATATTAATGCAGTATCAGGTTTTCAATTTCAATTATACAGCATGTGAAGGATGTGTATTTGTGTTTTTATTTTTATAGTTATAATGTACGCTGAAGATGGCATTTAATTTTGTTGTACGATGTGCAATGACAATAAACGAAACGAAACGAAACTAAAGCCAAGCATGAATCAAACTGTTGATTATTTTTAACATATATATTATGATTAGAATGTGTTGATCTGATTATCAGATATTTGTTTAGATAATATAGTATTCTTGTTAAATGAGAATGGAAAATTTTATAACTATTTGTAGACCTATTATGTAAGGGGAGAAGAACTTATCAGGGCGGATTTTTTAAAATGTTCTTTTCAGTATCCACCCCCAGTAGATTTTTATTAGATTTAATCTATATATATATAAAAGCCAAATGCCACTCACTCATCACGAAATCTCCAGAACCATAAAGCCTGCAAACTTGAAGTTTGGCATGTATGTTCTTCTTGTCTTCAAGGTGCTCGCTAAGAAAGGATTTTTTGAAATGATCACCAGAGCATTAGTATTTCTTATACAGTAATTAACACACTCTGGTGCTAAGGAGTTCTACCCTCTCTCCCCACCTGAAAATAACTCTGTTCCGACTGCCAGTTGCCTCACATTCTGTTACCTCAGTTAAAAATGGCAGATGTTCCACTCTTTCACTCAGGAGCGGTCTGGGGCTCCTTACAGTACTAAATGTCAGTACCTCATCAAGATGTCTATGCCTTCCACCTATGGAACTGCTTCCAGACTCAAGGTGGTAGGAGCAATATTCCCTTATGTATTTCAATCACCGACCACCATTGAGCCAACGGATTGAACCAGAGTGAACTGGATTTCTCCTGCATTGCCCGATTACATAGTTTCATCACAAAGCACGGGTATATAGCTAGTGTTAGATAATTGAGTCATCTTTGTTCCTTATTTTGTACACAATTTTTCCTTTGTTGTTCTTGTTATTAGTGTTGGATCAGGGGTGGGTTCTAGCTGGTGTTACTGCTGGTGTTACTGCTGGCATGCGCAGAATAAAAAAAAAGATGGCGGTGGTGGCGGCGTCCAGGGAACCAGTTCGGGGGCGTGGCCATCCTGGTTCGCTGCCAGTTCTGCAACCCAGGCCGGCCTACCCCTACTGGTTTGGCTGCACCGGTCCGAACTGGTAGGAACCCACCTCTGTGTTGGATGTGTATTTTTCTGTTTTTTTCCTGTTTTGTATTTTATTCTTGTTGATAAAACATAATAAATACATGAAAAAATAATAAAGGCAGGCATGGATGTAAAAGGGAACGGAGAGCCCACAGTTTTGCTATAATAGTTTTCTCAAAACAGGATGCTTGGGTAGGAGAAAGATTCTTCCAGAAGGCAAGACAAGAAGCAATGGTTGGAAGGAAGGTTGTAACAGAATGTAATTTAAAATATATAGTTTTTTAACAGTTTTGAATGACCCAAAGAATATATCCAGCCCTATAAGTGTTAGCCTTGTATATTATGTCTCTCCACCCTACCAGTTATGAATGGCATGGGTTGCTTCTGGAATCAAACAATCAGTGTCTGTATCTTATCACTAGATGGCAAAATTCCCCACGAAAGTACAAGATTTATAGCAATGTTTCTCAACCCAAAGTTTTTATCTTTTTATCCCTTTTAAGTTGTAGGGACATCAATTATCAGAATTCATCTGCCAATGTGCTAGCCAGGGAATTCAGAGAATTGAAGTCAACACAACTTAAAGTTGCCAAAGTTGAGAAGCAATGTCCTGTTAACACAGAATTTGAACAGGCGATTTTGAGAGTCTCTCTCTGTCTTTTGCCAAACTTCATCAAGCATTATGTACTGAATTTTTACCTGGAGAAAGAACTATCATCTATCTATCTATCTATCTATCTATCTACCTACCTACCTACCTACCTACCTACCTACCTACCTACCTACCTACCTACCTACCTACCTACCTACCTACCTACCTACCTACCCATCCATCCATCCATCCATCCATCCATCCATCCATCCATCCATCCATCCATCCATCCATCCATCCATCCATCATCTATCTATGGCAGCGTGTGTGTGTGTATCAGTGGTGGGTTTCAAAAGTTTTTAGAACCTCTTCTGTAGGTGTGGCCTGCTTTATGGGAGTGGCTTGCCAGCCATGTGACTGGGTGGGAGTGGCTTGGCAGTCATGTGACTGGGTGGACATGGCCAACTTGCAAAATGTGGTGAAACTCACTTAACAACGCTCTTGCTTAGCAACCAAAATGCTGGCTCAGAAACTCTGGCATTTGAAGCACGCAAGTCTTAAAGCTGTCAAGTTACAAGACCCTTACACCCCTAACCCTTTAGAAAAAAACCCCCAGAGATGTTCAAACTTGACAGCTTTAAGACTTTAAGGTTTACATAGGCAGGCGGGGCAATTGGTGAGCTGCCAATCAGTGAGCGGTGGGCGGGGCAAGCGTGGTGCAGACTGGCGGGGGAAGGGAGCTGGAACCGGTTCTAAACAGCACAGTAGATTTGTGGAACTTCTTCTATAGAAGAGGTTAGAAGTGGCAGGAACCCACCCCTGGTGTGTATGTTCCAGCATAACTCTGGAACGCCTCGAGCAATTTCAATCAAACTTGGTACACAGATGACTTACTTTCTGGAGAAAAATATTATGGGGGTAAGACACCCCTAACACCCCTCTGTGTGTTCGTGTGTGTGTGTGTGTGTGTCTGTGTCTGTGTATCCTGGCATGGAGATGGCACGCAGAGCCCAGCTCAGCTTCACCATGCATACGCATGTGCCTCCCACTTGCCAGCTTATTTTTGGGTCTCTGCTGTGCATATTGGCGGCGCAGGGGGAGTGCAGGGTGGGGTGGTGCGAGCCCCTCCGCATCCCGTTTTGGCTCCCAGGAGGCTGCAGGGAGGTCTATTAGGCCCAAAACAGAATGCGGGGAGGGAAGGTGTCACGTGCGCATGCGTAGGGCATGGGGAGCATGGGGTTCTGTGTCGTGCAACACTATAGATATCATTCATTCCTTTTCCTGTCTAACACAGAATTAGGAAAAATAAATACCGGGGCAATGCCGGGTTATCAGTTAGTTCGTTATAAATAAACCAGGTATTTTGAAACAGAAGGAAGCTTCCATCACCTGTCGAATAGCTTCCAGATCTTCAGCAATGAGCAGAATGGATGGCGCATTATATGTGGAGCTCACCAGCTTGGGAAAAGCTGTGTGTCAGGCCTGAAATTATATTCCTTTTAGAATTTTGGCCTGCCACACTTTCTCTTATTTCATTATGCTGTTTCATTAGTATAGTTGATGGGAGGGGGGAATATACAGGAGTAGGATTGTGGAATGTATTGTTATCATTCTTTTCTAGAAGCCAAGGTCATCTTTTGTCTCTGCACTTTTACACCTGACCGGAAGCAGCTGGGTTGAGACGCCAGCGTGGAAGAAAAAGATTGGACCATGTGATGGATTGTGGGTGTGAGGACAAGATCATGAACTTTTAACTGTGTGGAATTCTGATGTCATTTCCAGAATTGGGATTAACACAGATGTGCTAAGATGTCTGCTTTATTAAATTGGAACTTTAAGGATTGTTTTGCCTTGGACTCTGATTTCATTCTACATGATACTTGGAACTCTGACACTGTGTATAAAACGGTTATTTTTATCATCATGATTCTAAGCAGACTGACTTTCCCCTTCAGTACAGAAACTGAATTAGCCCCCAGGTTTTCCTAAATTCCATTAAATATTGGAATTTGGTTGCATTTTTGCAAGTGACATATTAATGTTTGCTGCAGTGGGTACTGTACGCAAGGCAGCAGGAACAAAATGAGAAGATTTAGACTACAGAATTTCATATTCTGAATCCATATGGCCATATAGAATATTTATGCATAATCCATATGGCTCAACAGCATAACTGGGAGAGGAATCTAAATGTCCCAGTGGACAGCCCCTTAAGTATGAGCCAGCAGTGTGCTACAGCTGCCAAAAAAGCCAATGCAGTCTTAGGTTGCGTCAACGGAGGGATAGCATCAAATTCATGGGAAGTGATAGTACCACTTTATACTGCACTAGGGAGGCCACATTTAGAATACTGTGTCCTGTTCTGGTCAATACAATGTTTAAAAAAAAGCTGAGTGTTCTGACCGAGGCTTCCCAAGAGCATGAAGCAACTCCTTGTCCCAACAAAAAAACCCTTTTATTAATTTACTGTGAATTCTGCTCATTCACATGCAACAAAGTCTTTTAAGGGAGGATTTACGGTCACAGACCTTATCTTTCTTGGAGAACTGCCAGGCCGATATCTGCAAAACTTGGCAAGTAGTCTCGGAGAGTCATGAATCAATTAAGCAAACTAATTGTCTCCTGCAAACTGCACTCCACCTTCACTCCTCTTTTATTTCCTCTGGTAGGGCCATTCATCATCCACCTGTGGCCTTACTCCCAAGTCCACCCCTGTTTTTTAGCTGTTCCCTTTGTCTGGCAACTCTATGCATGCACCCCCTGGGAACAGGCTCCAGCCGTTTGTCTGCCTCACTGATGTCTGACTCTGAAGGCAGCTGATAACTGGCCTACGGCTCTGGCCCCCTCTCTGTCTCTGACACAAAGCCTTCATTAAAGCCTTCCCCAGACTCCAGGACTGGCCCATGTTCCTCCCCAACCCCCTCACTGTCCAAATCTGTTGCCAGCTTCACTGGCCACTGGCGGGCCACAACACTGAGATCCTAGAAAGTGTGCAGAGAAGAGCAACAAGGATGATAAGGCATTTGGAGACAAAATCATATGATGAACCAGGGAACTAGGTATGCTTAGTCTAATAAAGAGAAGGCTTAGACAAGACCTGATAGCAGTCTTCCAATACTTAAAGAGCTGTGACCGGCAGAACAAGAAGCAATGGGTGGAAGCTCATCAGAGAGGGATCCAAGCTGGAAATAAGAAGGAATTTCCTGACAGTGGGAAAGATTAATCAATGGAATAGCTTGCCTTCCAGAGTAGTGGATGCTCCATTGCTGGAGGTTTTCAAGAAAAGATGGGAAAACCGATTTGTCTAGGATGATATAAGGACTCCTGCCTTGGCCAGAAAGTTGGACTAGAAGACCTCCAAGATCCCTTCCAGTCCTATGATTTTATGATTTCATGGACACACCCAGAAGTGATTCACTATTGTTTCCTCTGGAGCACCTTTTCAATGTTTTAGTCCAGCCTTATGGATTCTGGTCTAACTCACTTAGTGTTTCCAAGTTCAGTTAGACAAAACTAGATACCGCCACCTTCTGTGACAACCTGAATTAGATTTCGTAATTGGAAAAAAAAATGATCAAAGGAATTCATGTAGATATGCCACATGCTGTAGTAACCCTCCAGTCATTGGTGTCCCAAAGGTTCTTTTTCAAGAGGCAACTGGACTTGCTTGGAAGACGTTTCGCTTCTCACCCAAGAAGCGTCTTCAGCTCTAGTCAAAAGCTCCAGTCATTGGATATGTGATGCGCAACTTGCTGAATCAGAGAAGAAACTGGAAAATGACGGTTTCAGCACACTGACCAATAACTTGCACTACTGCACAACATATTTTTTTTCTTATACTGGCAAGAAATTATTTAAACCTGACTTCCTGAGATGAGTCACTGTAGTGGGTGGGATGTTCCAATTCCAAGTAAATTTTGAGCCATTCTATACGTAATAATATTACCTTATATTTGATTTCTGGCACATGCCAAGTGAACTCAAAAAATCTCTCCCAGGATGCCATGTTATATGCACATGCATATACATAGGATGCAACCAGATGACTTTGACTCTGGATAATCCACCAGGGGTCAGCAACCCGCAGCTCTGGAGCTGCATGTGGCTCTTTCATCACTCTGCTGCAGCTCCCTGTCACCAGTCGGCACCACAATTTTGTTAGGAGCTTCCGGTTAGAGGTGTGTGAAGCAGGGCACACCAGGAGGAGACTCTATGGCAAGGGGCAGGTTTTCCAGTCAGCTCCACAATTGATAGGGCTTTCGGTTAGGACAGGTAGAGGAAAAATGATGCCGCGTTAGGAGGAGACTCTATGATGGGGAAACTGGACTTCTGGTCAGCTCCAGAATTGCACTGGGGTTAATTCATCTTTGAGAAAAGAAGCGGTCCCTCCAGCTTTTTAAGAAAATGGTGATCCACCCCATCCTCAAAAAACCATTGGTCAACCCAGGAAGTCTGGACAGCTTTTGTCCAGTCTCCAATTCTCCATTTCTGGGGAAGATGGTTGAGACAGTGGTTGCATGGCAGCTTCAGATAACCCTGGATTAAGAGGATTATCTAGACCCCTTTTTAGACCAAGGTTTGGGACTGAGATGGTATTGATTACATTTATGGATGACATTTGTCAGGAACAGTAGTGCATCCATCCTGGCTTTCTTGACTTCTCAGTAATATTCCATACCGTCGATCATGGTATCCTTCTGTGTCGGCCTCAGGAATTGGGAGCAAGCGGCACTGTATTGTGTTGGTTATCTGCCTTCCTCTAAGACCAATTCCAGTCAATATTCATGCAGGAAGAGAGATCCAGCCTATAGCCCATACTTTGTGGGGTGCCTCAGGCTTCTGTTCTATGTTACATTTACATGAGACCATTGGTGAGTTGTTCCATCAGTTGAGGTGTCATCAATACGCAAATGACACCCAGCCTTTTATCTCTACCCCAGCCCTTTTGAGTGATGCTATCAACATCCTATCCCAGGGACTGGAGGCTGTTGGGGACTGGATGGGGGAAAACAGCTCGTACTCAACTAGCAAGATGGAGCGCCTGTGGGTATCTGGTCCCTCTGGACCATCTTTAGATCTGGATGTGATTGCACAACCCCAGACGGACCTCAGACAGCACAATCTGGGGTGCCTGGTCCTTTTGGTCTATCAACACTGCACCCATCACCATTATAATTAAGTCTATCCACTTGATTGCTACACTTCTATTTACTTTTCTCAAGGTATTGTACCTCTCAGAAGAGACCTACAGTAGTGTCTCAATAGGACTTTATATACCACATGTAATATACACTCAATATGACTTTATATACCTGTGGGTTGGATCTCTCTCCCTGCATGAATATTGACTGGAATTGGTGTTAGAGGAAGGCAGACTTTATATACCAATTATAAAACATGTACTGACTCCATAGGTATCCAACCAGGGGTGGGATTCAGCCAGTTCAGACCAATTCGGGCGAACCAGATGCTAATTATGCATCTGGTTTGCCAAACCACTAATTGGAAGGACTGGCTGGCTCTGCCTACCCCTCCCCTCCCAGGAGTCTCCATATGACCTGTTCATCATGCCAGGTAAACACAGGGCCCGTGCAGAGGCTCTGGGAGGGCAAAAAAATGGGCCTCCGGAAGTTCTGGGAGTCCAAAAATGGGCCTGTTTCTGGCCTCCGGAGGGCCTCTGGAATCTGGGGTGAAAATGCGCCCCACTGTGGTGCAGGAGGCTGAGTAAGCCATACCTCCATGCCCACACCCACCCAGCAACCAGGCAGAGAGCCGGTTGCTAAAAAATTTCCATCCCACCCCTGTATCCAATGTAGTTCTTTCCGTGAGCCGACAAATGCGCGCTCGACTAAAGCGCGCTGACTAAAGCGCGCTGACAAAACCCCGGTGACAAAACCGCGACGTCATCAACGCACCCACAAAAGCGCGCCGACAACAGCATGCCGGCAGAAGCACGATTTAAGTTAAGGTAGGGGTTAGGTTCAGGGTTAATTTTAGGGTTAGGTTCAGGGTTAGGTTTAGGGTTAGGTTTAGGGTTAGGGTTAGGTTTAGGGCTAGGTTTAGGGTTAGGTTTAGGTTTACAGCACGCTTCTGCGGGCACGCTGTTGTCGGCGCGCTTCAACGCTCATTCTTCGGCGCCGCGGTTTTGTCACCACGCTTTTGTCGGTCACCCTTTTGTCGGTGAACCGTTCTTTCAGAACAAGTCAAGTTCTCCATTTTATGACCCAATAGATCTCCCTTAGCCACTCTCATCCTAAAATATTGTACTTCAAACCAAACATTCTCACCTAAATCAGGCTGGGAACACGAGACTGAAGAAAGTTGCAGTTGAATGTAGGAATATAAGACGTTACCTGATACCATCTTTTGTTAACGAGTATGTATTTCTACTTAACTTGACCTGCATTTTCAGTTCAGTTCACTTCGCCTCAGGATCGTAATCATGCTATTTTGCATGCAATGCATTAGCTACCTTTAGAGAACTTCCGCTTGTCATTCATTGTGATAGTTTGGGAACTGCTTGAGAATATAAATAAAAATTAACTACGTGATAAATGAGTATCATATAAGCCATGATAGTGTAAATAACATTGCTGTTAATTGGTTTCTGAAATTTGGGACAAGAAGTCCAAGTCATAAGTATGCAACACATTTCTCACCATCTAATATTTTTTAAATTAAATTTAAATATTTGTATATAGAGGGCGAGTTATTAAAATCCAGTTAGCGGAAGTGCTATTTAATTTTGAATTATTTCTTCATAAGAGTTCAAATGGTGGAAAGAAACAGAATTGAAATTAATGACAGTAATTAAGACAAGTGTAAACAATTAATATACCACACTCAAATTTTATATGCCGAGCGTGTAATGTAACTGTAAGCAGATGTAACATTGAAATGTCTGTGGATTTAAGGAATCTCTCCCCAAATACAATATTTCCTCTTCTTATAAGACTATCTTAAAAGACTATCATTTCAATATGCTTTTCATCCCATTGTTATTGATAATCTTGGACCATAATCTCAATTAAAGAAATGCCCAAACTCTTCTTAAGGGCAAAACAGAATGGTTTGAGAAATACAAAGCTATTATTCTCAATAAATAAAGGTAAAGGTTCCGCTCACACATATGTGCTAGTCGTCCCCGACTCTAGGGGGCGGTGCTCATCTCTGTTTCAAAGCCGAAGAGCTAGTGCTGTCCGAAGACATCTCCATGGTCATGTGGCCGGCATGACTAAATGCCAAAGGCACACAGAATGCTATTACCTTCCCACCAAAGATGGTTCCCATTTTTCTACTTCCATTTTTGCATGCTTTCAGACTGCTAGGTTGGCAGAAGCTGGGACAAATAACGGGGGCTTACTCCGTTACACGGCACTAGGGATTCGAACTGCTGAACTGCCGACTTTTCTGATCGACAAGCTCATCGTCTTAGCCACTGAGCCACACCAATAAATAAAGTGTTCCCATAATGTCAAACCCAATTTGTTTCTTTGACTATCCCACATTTCTTTAATTCCTCTCAAAATTAGTGGGGGCTGCAATGGAGATCAGAGAACAGGAATAATGTCAGGAGACACGATGTACGATAAAGAGCTAGGATTCTCTTCCCCCTGAATTCCACATCACATTCATTATCTACTATGCCCGCTAATGTACTTAATGAACTTAAGATGTAATTACATCTTAAGTGATTCATTGAATGGAACTGTGAAATCAATTTAAGGATTGATTTTAATGATTCAGGATAGAAGATAAACTAAGTTTCAAACACAGGACAACCATAATTCTATGCTCTCTATCTGTCCTTAGGAAACAATACTATTGTAGTGTTCAGTTTCCAGTTATTGCATTCATAGAACATAGTACAACTCTCTCTCTGATGCGTCGGTAAATGATAAACAAAATAAATTTTAAGACAAAGTTAAAATATATCTATGAAACATCAGGATACAAACTATAGATTGAGGATGCAGACAATACTGTATTAAAATAATGCAGACATTATATGAAACAAAATAACATCTAGAATTACAACAGTCCATTATCTCACCTAAGTCCCACTAGATTTTCTTTGTCCAGAGATCTGATTTGCTCTTTCTTGGGTTTTCACTGACTCTATGAAAACCAGCTCTCACAGAACCAAGCTCCCCTTGGCCAAATTCTGAACAATTATGATTAGATAAAAATCCACCATAAGATCCCAAAGCTGTAATCAGTGTTTCTCAACCGTGGCAACTTTAAGAGGCATGAACTCCCAGAATTCCTCAGTCCATGACTCTAAAATTACTAAGTGTTAAGGTAATCATGATTTAATAGCTGATCAGCTGCTGTAAGGCTGTAAACCGAGATGATGAAATGAGTCAGCAGGGTTACTGCCACTTTAAGAAGCTGTCTATATAAGGGAGGCCATGTGAGGGCATATCTCTCTCTCTCTCTCTCTCCCTCTCCCTCCCTCCCTCCCTCCCTCTCTCTCTCTCTCTCCGTGTGTGCTTCCGTGTTATAGTTGAGGATTGATCGATTGTCTGGTTCTACCTAGTATGTGTATGTATATATACAGTATCTATGCCTTGTAGACAAAACCACTGTTTGAAAGACAAAACCTCTGTGTACTGTATTTTTCTCCTGAATTGTCTCAAAATAGTAGTCACACTGTGTACATTCTGACAGGTTATGGGCCTGGTCCAGAGTGACAAGAGAAACCAGAGAGAAGAGAAACCCAGTGAGAGCTTGCACCAGAGTCAGAGGGGTTGTGCATTGTGGTTTATTAGTGGTTACTGCTTGTTCAGAAATATTGCTGTAGACTACTTCGAAGTCAGTAAACCCATGGAAAAAGTCACTGCTAACCCCTGCCTGGTGTTGCCAAGAAGACATCTGTGTGTCTACTGAGTCACCGGGATTTGAGTTGCATTTGAGAAATATTTTGAATTCTTTGCGACACTAGGATATGCTAACATCAGTTTGGGTCATCCCAATAGAGTAACTGAAAATAGACATTGTTAGAAAGTTTCAGTACCACTAGGACAACTCCTTGGCCAAATCTCTGTTCAGAAAATCATTGAATCAGTGATCTGCCCCTTTATCTGTGTGAAACATTTTTTTTGTAAAAAAAAAAAAAAAAAGAACTTTGATCATGCTGGCTCAGTAGTTGAAAGGGACAGATCCTCTAGTTGTGGAGCCCTGGGAAGGGGATTGAATTGGAATGGAATGGCCAAGTGTGACTGGACACACAAGGAATTTGTCTGTGGTGCAGATGCTCTCAATGTACATAAAAGAAAAATAAAATAGAATACATTCATCAAGAATCCTAAGATGCAACTTAGTGATAGTCATAGGTTACTAATAAGCAATCAAACCATACTAGTAAAGAAATAAAACAATATAAATTGTAAAGACACAAGCAACATGGTTATAGTCATAAGTAGGAAGAGATAGATACTAGGAAGGAAGAGAAGAATAATAGTAATACAATCTTAATAAATAATTTGACAGTGTTGTGGGAATTAGTTGTTTAGCAGTGATGGCGTTCGGGAGGAAAAAACTATCCTTGTGTCTAGTGTTCTGTCATTTTGAGGGTGGAAGTTGAAACAATTTATGTCCAGGACGTGAAGGGTCTGTAGATATTTTCACAGTCCTCTTTTTGACTCGTGCAATATGCAGGTCCTCAATGGGAGGCAGGTTGGTGGCAATTGTTTTTTCCCCCTGCAGTTCTAGTTATCCGTTGAAGTCTGTCTCTGTCTTGTTGGGTTGCAGAGCCAAACCAGACAGTTATAGAGGTGCAGATTGTAGTTTGTTGAGTAGAAGATGGGAGAGAGGGAGGAGTATGATCAGTTTCTATCATCTATAGAACTCTTGCAGTGTCTGCCTGTTGGCCTCACCCAGGGGTGGGTTTCTCACCCCGTTCCAACCGGTTCGGTTGGAACGGGGCCAGCGGCGTCCTCGTGCACGCGCACGGTGCATGCATGTGTACTAGCGTCTGTGCGAGGTTCCAGCTGCTCCTGGAGGATCGCGCAGGTGCTGTATGCGTCCTGCGCATGCGTGGAAGCGCAGAACTCGTCAAAACCGGGTAAGAAGCGCGGGCTAGCGGGTGGGCCCTTCGCCGTTCCCGGAAGTTACTTACTTCCGGGTTCGCCGACCAACTGGTTCACAGGGACCGCCGCGAACCGGTTGAAACCCACCCCTGGCCTCACCTACCTCAAAGGACTGGCACCTGTTCCTTGTAAAAAGGCTGGGGAGAATATGCCATTGAGGGCATTCAAGGAACTACAGAAAGAAAGAATCAAGCAGGAAGCAAATGCCAGGAGAGATAGGGAAGGGCCCCTTTCTTGGGCTTCCCAAACCTACATAAAACAGATTGCTGGATGGCTTTAAGAATTAGGGGAAGGGTTGGTGGGAAGCTACTTTTATACCAGTGCAGTTAAGAGTCATGCAAATCTCGCTGAAAATCTGTAGAGATTCTCAGTCATCCAGGTCATGGTTGTCCCAAAGGTGTTTTTTTTTCCCCAGGAGGCAACTGGCCTTTCTTGTTTTGTCTTTGAAGACATTTCACTTCTCATCCAAGAAGCTTCTTCAGTTCTGAGGAAGCTTCTTGGATGAGAAGCGAAACCTCTTCAAAGAAAAAACAAGAAAGCTCAGTTGCCTCCTGAAAAAGCCATCTTTGGAACATTAAATCTCGCTGGTTCATGAATTGGGGACAAGGTAAGAACACGGTTGTGGGACACAAGGCTTAATGAAGGTTAAGAGGTCTAACTGATGCTGTTTTTCACCCAACGTCCTCCTCACACGAACCTGTTGAGGCCCGCCAGTGGCCAGCTGAGCTGGCAGCAGATTCGGACAGTGATTGGGGAGGAACATGGGCCAGTCCTGGAGCCTAGGGAAGGCTCTGATGAGAGCTCTGTGTCGGAGGCAGAGATGGGGTCAGAGCCATATGCCAGCTATCAGCTGCCTTCAGAGTCAGACATCAGTGAGGCAGACAAACAGCTGGAGCCTGTTCCCCGTGTACAGATGTGCAGAGTTGCCAGACGAAGGGAACAGCTAAAGAACAGGGGTCGACTTGGGAGTAAGGCCATAGGTGGATGATAAATGACCCCTCCCAAAGGAAATAAAAGAGGAGCGAAAGGGGAGTGGAGTTTGCAGGAGACAATTAGTTTGCTTAATTGGTTCATGACTCTCAGAGGCTTCTTGCTAAGTTTTGAAGCTATCGGCCTGGCAGCTCTCCAAGAAAGATAAGGTCTGTGACTGTAAATTCACCCTTGAAAGACTTTGCTGGATGTGAATGAGAGGGATTCACAGTAACGTAATAAAAAGTGGTTTTTGTCAGGACAAGGAATCTGCTTCACGGTTTGGGGAAGCCCAAGTCAGAACAGCAGCAAAAGCTGGAATGCTTTCTGGTGTGCTGCCTAGCTAAGGTGGAAGAAGGCAGTGAGCAATCTTCATGTATATGTACCAGGATGAAGATTGACCCAGAAAATGATATAAGGAAAAAAATAGTGTTCTTGCCTCTTGGGGTCCCCATGTGCATTCTGCAAAGATGTCCTTTGAGTCAAAAAAAAAAAAAAAAGGAGGGAGTGGAACATCTTTCCTTGTCATCCCTCCATGCAGGTATGTTGGAAGCATTGGGAAATGGGCTTGACTTTCTTTGGAGGAGATGCTTTCCAGGTAGAGTGCAGGGCTACCTCATCAGCAAATGTTAGCCAGGCCCAGTCAATCTTACCTCTCAATGACTATGCAGTCATATCTTTGCAACGTTCTTATCAATGCCCCGGAAGTATTTTCTGTTTCCTTTCAGGACATCTCAAAAGCTATGGCAAATCTAGACAGCATACTAAAAATCAGAGACACCACTCTGCCAACAAAAGTGTGCATAGTCAAGGCTATGGTTTTCCCAGTCGCAATGGATGGTTGGACCATAAGAAGGGCTGAGCACCAAAGAACTGACACCTTTGAAGTGCTGGAGAAGACTCCTGTGAGTCCCTTAGACTGCAAGGCGATCAAACTGATCAGTCCTAGAGAAGATCAACTCTGACTGCTCCTTAAAAGGCCGGATCCTGAAGATGAAACTCAAATACTTTGGCCACCTAATGAGAAGGAAGGACTCACTGGAGAAGAGCCTCATGCTGGGAAAGACTGAGGGCAAAAGAAGAAGGGGACGGCAGAGAATGAGGTTGCTGGATGGAGTCACTGAAGCAGTAGGCCTGAGCTTAAATGGACTCCAGAGGATGGTAGAGGACAGGAAGGTCCATGGGGTCACAATGGGTTGGACACAACTTCGCAACTAACAACAGACCTGGGATCTCTTGGTGGTGTCCTATCTAATGCTATTCAAGCTTTTGCTTTTCTCAGGTTCAGCTAAGCTCAGAGAATGCCTTCATCTCTTAAAATCAGCCAGGATTCTTGCCCATGTTCCCAAGGGTTGTCTTCGATTATTAGGCCAGGGATCTCCAGATAGGATAGGATAGGATAGGATAGAATAGAGAGTTAAATATAGAATAGAGAGTAAAATATAGGATAGGATAGGATAGGATAGGGTAAAATATAGGGTAGGATAGGATAGGAGAGTAAAATATAGAATAGAATAGAATAGTGAATAAAATATAGAATAGAGAGTAAAATACAGGATAGGATAGGATAGGATAGGATAGGATAGATAGGGTAAAATTAGGATAGGATAGGATAGGATAGGATAGGGTAAAATTAGGATAGGATAGGATAGAGTAAAATATAGGAGAGGATAAAATATAGGATAGGATAGGATAGGATAGAGTAAAATATAGGAGAGGATAAAATATAGGATAGGATAGGATAGGATAGAGAGTAAAATATAGAATAGAATAGAATAGTGAATAAAATATAGAATAGAGAGTAAAATACAGGATAGGATAGGATAGGATAGGATAGGATAGATAGGGTAAAATTAGGATAGGATAGGATAGGATAGGGTAAAATTAGGATAGGATAGGATAGAGTAAAATATAGGAGAGGATAAAATATAGGATAGGATAGGATAGAGAGTAAAATATAGAATAGAATAGAATAGTGAATAAAATATAGAATAGAGAGTAAAATACAGGATAGGATAGGATAGGATAGGATAGGATAGGATAGGATAGATAGGGTAAAATTAGGATAGGATAGGATAGGATAGGGTAAAATTAGGATAGGATAGGATAGAGTAAAATATAGGAGAGGATAAAATATAGGATAGGATAGGATAGGATAGGATAGGATAGGATAGGATAGGATAGGATAGGGTAAAATTAGGATAGGATAGGATAGGATAGGATAGGGTAAAATTAGGATAGGATAGGATAGAGTAAAATATAGGAGAGGATAAAATATAGGATAGGATAGGATAGGATAGGATAGGATAGGATAGAGAGTAAAATATAGAATAGAATAGAATAGAATAGAATAGAATAGAATAGAATAGAGAGTTAAATATAGAATAGAGAGTGCCAAAGTGCTAAAGGGGGGGGGGGTGGTGTTCCTATAACCTGCTTAAATTTAAATTTTCTGGAGAGCAGCGCAGCTTTTCCGAGCGGAAAGGCCCAGGTGGTGGTGCCCCGGGGTTCTCCTCAGGGCTGCCGCCTCTCAGCCTTCCCGGAGCCGGCCCGGTTCAGCCTTCGTTCCCTTCCGCCGGGCACGGCAAGCGGGGAACAGTTGGGGAGGAATGGGGGGGGGCGCCGCCGCCGGTCGCCTGGGCCCAGAGGAGGTGGGGGCGAAGGCGGGGAATGGGGAGGGAAAAGCCGGCGCCGGGCTGGCAGAGATGGTTGCTTGCCGCTTGGAAAGAAGCGGAGGAGAAGGTGAATGAAGCTGGCGGAGAGAAGCGAGGGTGAGTTGGGGCGACCCTCAGCGCACAAAGGGCGGCAGACCGGGATGCCCCTCGAGGAGGAGGGCAGGGCAAGGCAGGGCAAGGCAAGGCAGGGCAGGGGCCGCGGGGTGGAGCGGTGTGCGTGTGTGAGGAAGGCAGGACGGGCAGCCCGAGCCTTGCAACGGGGAACGAGGCGAGGAAGCAGCCCCGAGGACCGCGCTGTGCCACCAGGACGATTCCCGGGAGAGGAAGGCTGGCACCGTCCCTCCTCCTCTCCTGCCTGCCGCTTCAGCAGCAGCAGCAGCCGCCGCCGCCAACCTCGCGCGGCGGTCCTTGGGGGCGCTGCGGAAGCCCTGCCAAAGCGCCCCTTTCCCGGCTCGGCGGCTGCAGGGGACCGCGCCGCCGCTTCTTCTTCTCTCCCCCCCCCCGCGCCCTTCCCTTGCTCGAAGCTCCGAGGAGGCGGGAGGAGGGTCGCGGGAGTGGAAGTGGGGTGGGGGAGGTCTCCCCGGCCGGGAAGGGCTGAGAGGTTGCCGGCCCCTTTCGCAGGAAAGTTAACTTTTCTTCGCGAAATCCTGCCCCCCCCCCGGGTGGGTGAGTGGTCGGTTGTCCTCTTCACGGCCATCGCCGAGGCTGGGAGCCTCCCTTCCCCTCTGCCGTCTCCGCTCAAGGTTGGGTTTGTCCCCCGGGCTGGAGGGGCAAGAGCTCCCACGGCCACGCGAGACGCGACACTCCGAAACACTTCCCCCCCTTTTGGCAAACGGGCCCTTAGCGCCCCCTTTTGACCTCTTCCGCCCCTTCACGCCCTCCGTGTGTGTGTGTGCGCGCGCGCGCGAACGCGCGTGGGAAGGGAGGACACGCGGACCCGGGTGCACACCTGCGCTCGAAAATGGGGCAGTCGTCGGCGTTAGGGATGCGAGATGCGGTTCTTCTTGATCGAAGGGTCTGGGGCGACCACCTGTCCTGGGGAGGTCGGACGCCGAGCCCGTTTCCCCGCGTGTCCGAGTCGCCAAGCGGACCTTCTCTCCTGCGTTCCCAAACATTCGTGGGATTCCTTTGCCCCTGGCTGCCCGGGTCTCGCGTGGGACCGGCTGCACCTTGGGGACGGTGCGGACGTGGCTGTGTTCCTCGGGGCTAAAGGATTGCGGGGATGGTTGGGGATGGACAGGATGCCTCGCCTTTTGCCAATGACGCCAACAAAACCCACACCTGAAATCGGGCTATGAGAAAGAAAGAAAGAAAAAGGGGGGGAGAGAAAGAAAAGAATCGGCTGAGAAGCCCCCAAATCTGGTCTCTCTTTGAGGCGTCCTGAGGCTCCTTCCTACCAGAAAGGCATGGATTTCCCCACTTGAAAAAACTTGAGGCCATTCAAGTTTAATTTAATGAAGCCAGAGATGGAGTAACCTCTGAATGAGCCGTGGGTACCTCTCTTGGTCTTCTTAGACACGTCAGGGTCACCTTTGGAAAGGAGCTTTTCCCAAAAGCCCAATCAGGATGGTTGAGTAGGTTTTCTTTAAAATATATATATATATTTCTAAGGATCTGCATAGCGGAGCGGCAAGACTCAGAGGAATCTTCTAGGTAATGTACGATGTTAATAATTTGCAGCTGCGTAGGAGGCCTATAATGGAATCTGGAAGGGTGATATATAGGGGATCAGTAATTTTGGAGGATGCTGTACCTGTAGGACTTGTATAGGATTGCACTTTTTCAATGCGTCAGCTTTCTTACTTTGTGTAGTGCGGTAATTGAGGCATAGTAAAATTACAGTGTACTCTAAGGCTGCACCATAATTTAGCCACAGAGCTAAAAGATAAACCATTACTTCCAAGTTGTGAGAATATTTTTTGCTTTGAAAAATGAAGATGAAGTTTAAAATTTCCTGGATGGATGTACAGGTTAATGCATTGAATAGTTGTGTGCAGGGGCTGTTTCTCTGAAATTGTTTGAAGTTTGGCATCTGTTGAGAAAGTCCATAAAATATGTTAACATTTTCTGTTTATAGTGTCATTGAGATACATTCTCAAAGTGTTGCTACAATTATTCTAAGGTAGCTTTTTTATTATTTAAGAATTCATAGCTATGAAGGGAGCCTCGTTTTTTAATTTCTATAGATGAAGTCAGTTCATGGGAGGTTTTATTGGTAAAACCAATAAAGTAGCAGTTTTACTGCATTAGTGTCACTTCTATTTATTTATATTCAGAGGGAATAAACCCCACTGGAGTTCATTGGGACCTATTTGCGGTAATAATACCTAAAATTGCAGCCACTTTAGATCAAAACCTTTTATTTAATTAATTTAGCAGAATTTAAATTCTAAGTGGACCTAAAGAATTGCATTGTAAACATCTATATGTTAAATATACGAAGAAGAAACATATTGTATATTTTCTATAAGGGCTCTGTCAATTCTTTCTCAATTCTCCAGTGAATGATCAGAATGGAAAGCTATACCCATAATTAAAAAAAATAGCTGCATAACACATAGAAATAACTTTTTTATTCTGCATAACTCATAGAATAACTTTTTATTCAATATATTTTTCAGTTTGAGACAGTGCTACAGCACTCACTTTCACTGTTTAATGTACTTTGGCTTGTTGGAAAATCTCTCACAGAGGAAACAACAGCAGATATTATGGGACGTTATTAGAAACAATATAATTACTTTATAATCAAATCCATCATTATAATACTTCTGACTTGTAGATGGTGAATTTTCAGGAGCAGAACCTATTTCGACTCAGAACCTATTTTGGTTATGCAGACAGATTCACATCTTTTAACCAAGATAAAGAACATGTAAAATTGGCTTCTGTCAGTATTTTACTTTTGCTAAATCATATTTTGCTATTATGTAACAGAAGACCAAATTGATACAGGAGAGAGTTTTAATGTTAAAGATGATAAGTCTTTGCTTAAATATTTCTATACATATATATTTCTATATGTCTGCTAGACAGATTAGATGCTATCCATACATCATAAAGTACAATCTGTAGGTCAAAATTTTGAAATAATAGCTTGTCAAAATCTGAAAATATAGTTTATAGATTAGCTTCTTATCTTCATTGGATCTGATTGAATGCTTCTGCATTTCTATTAAACTAGAATTATATTTCAGTACAAAAAAAAATCTAGAACCCATTCATTCTTTGTTCACCTAAGAGCGAGGGAGGAAAAATCTGTACAATCTATGGCACTGCCCTTGGCCCTTTGAAACTAGTTAATGTTATTAGATGGATTTAGAACTCTTTATAATTAGGAACAGATTCATAGTTGCCTTTTTATTTACATTTCAAAAGTAAAATAGTGAACTAAATGCAACCGAGGTTGTTAGAATTCAAGGGAACAAAATAGGCAGCAGAAGCGTGGAGTCTGATGGAATGATTGTGATTATACGATTAAAATTAAGTGCCACAGTAAGAGAGGAGACTGAGAAATTCCTCTTACTGGTGGCACCTAATTTTAATTGTACAATCACAATTATTCCATCAGACTTCAAGGCACAGGATCCCTCCTCGGTTAGGAAGTGTTTACACATTGAAAGAAACCAATATTTAGTCATTAGACATAAGAGTATTGATATTATGCAGCAATAAATACTGTTGTGTCCAATATAAAAATCTCATGCCCCAGAAATGTTCTTTTAAGCAGCTCAATTATAAAGCCAAAGAGGGTGGCCTTTGCCTATTTATTTATTCTTCCTATCTTATGTTCATCCTCTTGAAACCTCCGTTGCATATGGATCAAACATCTGGCGTCTTCACAAATTGGCTTCTTCACAAGGGTGCAGAATTTTATGCTCCTAATTTCTTATGCTTATTTTTTTTAAAAAAACAAACATTAACATCTAATTAGAGTACTTTGATGAAATTAGACTTCTTTTTAATGAGATTTTTATTAATTGTGGAAAAGTTTGGAGCGGCACAGACATATTCAGGTAGAGATTCAACACATTTTCCTCCTTTTCATTCTTGTAGGAGCTGTATGGTAGATAATTCCCCGGGGGATAGATTCACACAATATATATTAAAATATTACTGGTTGTTGTTGTTTGCTACTGAATTATTTGTGCAATCTTATAATCCCTACAGTTTTATGCTGTACATAGAGAATTAACGAATGAAGGCAAATATAAGTGTCTCAGGATAATTTTTCACGATCCAATTTGAACAGGTCACTATTTTTTTTAATGTTTTATTTATTTTATTTGTATAACATCAAATTTCCATCAAAACAGTATGTGATCTGAGTAGAGTTATTTTTAATCAATCATAATCCACATATTTGTTGTAGAATTCATCACAATAATATTGATAATATAATGATATCATAACAATGATACTTAACATCTTCTTTAACAACTCTCCACATTAATATTTCCTCTTTTTATGTCTCCTATCTAACTTCTGTTTCTGTTGTCTATTGGTAAAATACATCCCATATCAAAAAAGTTTCTTCTTTATCCTTAATAGTAAGTCTTAATTTATCCATTTCTATGCATTCTAATATTTTCTTAATTACATTATCATTTGATGGAATCTCATCGTTTTTCCATTGCTGATGAGAGAGAAATTCCCTGAGGATGGGCTCCAGCACAAGTCCAAAAGCTGGAAAGATTAAACCCCTCATCCCAGTGACCGACCCAGATTGGATCCTGCAATTAAAGCTGTGAAACAAAGACTATTCTCAAAACACAGAGAGACGCATAATGTGTGTCTGATTTCAGTTTTTAAATGGTCATGCATTCATTTTAACACTGACTTTATTGGAAAGAACTGCCGATGATTTAGAAATACAATTAGATCAAATTAGTCATGTCTTTTTCTGTGAAGTTTGCTGTTTACTTAGTTAAATCCTCACACATATGACAAGTTCTCAAAAGCAAGTTTTGTTGGGGGTCAAGAAGATTTATCTAAGATAAACACATAAAAGAAGTAGAGTTTAATAACAAAACCCTATGTTACTGTTTATATTAGCTTGTTAAAAAAGAGCATGAATATTTTCCTTTTCTTTGTTCATGGCTGAGCTTTTGTGGTTTAGAACTTACAGTCCAATACCGCAAGTGCAAATTATTTTGCTTTTCTTTTTGCTACTATGCTATAGATTTTCAACGCTGCCCTGTGGAATTCATGACTGAAAAACAGGACCATTATTTATGCTAGCAAAGCCATATAAGAATTATTTTGTAGATATGTAATTAATAGGAAACAACCAAAGTCTGTTTTTAATTACATAAATGTGCATAATAAGGAAAGAGACCATTTTTTTCCCAAAACTGATCTTGAGCTTCAGCAAATAAGCAAAAATGTTTAGTGCAGGCAAAGGGAGATACTTACTCTATCCTAATCTGGACATTGTTTAGACAAGCCTTCAAAAACAGGTAAAACTTAGTTTTGAAGTCAATAAATAAATAACAAACAGTACTTGGTAAAACACTGAGTTTGTCGATCAGAAAGGTCGGCAGTTTGGCGGTTCGAATCCCTAATGCCACGTAACGGAGTGAGCTCTTGTTACTTGCCTCAGCTTTTGCCAACCTAGCAGTAGAAAAATAGGAACCACCTTTGGTGGGAAGATAACGGTGTTCCGTGTGCCTTCAGCATTGAGTCATGCCAGCCACATGACCATGGAGATGTCTTCAGACAACGCTGGCTCTTCGGCTTTGAAATGGAGATCAGCACCGCTCCCTAGAGTCGGGAACGACTAACACATATGTGCGAAGGGAACCTTTACCTTTTCCTTTTTAGTACTTGGTAAGAGATCTAGGAAATTTATTTCAAGCCTTAGTTTCTCCAATAAAGAGGCACTAATTTTTTAGTAGCCTGTTATATCAAGCCTATAGCATTATTTTTGCGTGACCCGTCAAAACCGCGTTCCACAAAAGCGCGGTCGACGAAATCGCGTATGTGACGTCATCACAACGCGACGAAAAAGATCGAAAAATTGAAATAAAAATTAAATTACAGCAAGCCGATTCACATAAAGGTAAGCGTTAGGTTAAGGGTTAGGGTTAGGGTTAGGGTTAGGTTAAGGGTTAGGGTTAGGTTTAGAGCGTTAGCGTTACATTTAGCGTTAGGTTAAGGGTTAGCGTTAGGTTTTTCGTTAGGTTAAGGGTTAGGTTTAGGGTTAGGTTAAGGGTTAGGTTTAGGGTTAGGGTTAGGTTTAGGGTTAGGTTTGGGGGGGGTAGGGTAAGGTTTTCGCTTTATTTTTACATTTTTCGATCTTTTTCGTCGCGCTGTGATGACGTCACATACGCGCTTTCGTCGACCGCGATTTTGTCGCCTGCGGTTTTGTGGTGGAATCTTATTTTTGTCCATATGAACTTCATTAAAAATTAGAGCTTTACTCTTTTAAAAATTACAACATGATGAATTTTCATCCTAAAACCTGAATATGTTAGACAAAGGATTTGGCAAATAACAATATAAAATGACTGGTGTTCCTTTCAAATGTGAAATTTTTTTCAAAGGGGGGGGAGAGCTAAAAAGTCTCGTAAAAACAAAGCAAAACGAACCCTTGGCAAAGTACAGAGAAATAGGTAATGGAGCAATTGTAGGAAATGCTCTTGAAAGAGTTGCTCTTGAAGTTATTTCCAGAGATATCAGAACTAGGAATATGTATATTGAAATGGAATTGTAAATACCATAAACACAAAAGGGAGTTTGCTCAGAAGCTGAAATACAGCAAGTGGATTAGAGGAAGAGTGGGAAGCAGAGAAGAGAAGAAAGATAGGAAGAGAGGGATAGGAGAGAGGGTGAAGGGGGAAGATGAGGTGTATAAGGAGGAGTGGTAAGAGGAGAGAGGAGAAGCAGAAAGGAAGGGAAAGTAGAGTAGAAAATGATGGAGGGAAGAAAGGATGTAGAAAGGGGGAGGAGAGAGGGGGAAGAAAGTGTCGGATAAGGTATAAATATGGAGAGCAGAAGAGCCAATAACTGTTTTTTTGTATGGTAAGATGAATTGATGTAATTACTTAATAATACAACATGATATTGACTATGTAATAGTATACATGTGATTATATACTATGAAAATGGAAAATTAAAAAAAAATTCTATGTGAAGAAAAAAAAGAACTAGGAAGAAAACTGAAAAAGTAAAAAGTTATAGTACCAAAGAAAGGTGGGATTTTCCAAAGATTGGCAAGAAGAAAGTTTTGGAGGAATGGAAAAAACATCCCTGGTTTGCTCTCAATTGGGGAAATTCAACCACACCTGCCTGACATTAAGAGAGAAAAAGTAATAGATTCAAATCTACTGACCAGTGGTGGAATTCTGCCAGTTCTTACCGGTTCGGGCGAACCGGTACTGGCGGGTGCTGGAGGCTCCGCCCACCCACCCTGACTTAATGCCCCACCTGCGCATGCGCAGAAGGCGGCACGTGCATGCACAGTGAGCGAGCACGCTCACATTTGCGAACCGGTAGAGAAGGTGAGTGAATCCCACCACTGCGGCTGACACTGGTGATAAAGTTGTGACACAACTAAGCAGCCACAGGAAGGCTTCCTACAGAAGGGATATTTGTGCTTTATGAAGAACAGACTTGCCTTGTTAAGCAGGCACTGATTCCTCTCTAACTAGCTGTTTGTGGCAATGCCTTTTGGGGGATCCCGAAAGCTCCAGGCTATAGACAGATGGTAGCAATTGCTTCCTGCATAGGGAAAGGTGAGCTTAATGAACAAATTCAGCTAACTGCTAATGAGTAAACTGCCACCACTAACAACACAATGATCTTCCCCTCCTCCCATCTGATTATCAGGATCAGCCGACAGCTAAGGGTGAGAATAATTAAATCTCAAGGCGGGAGTGAGTTTCCTGGCTTGAGAGACATTGATTTGAGCTCTGAATGAAATCTCATTTGGCCCGTAGTCCTTCCACCTGTCCTTAGTTACATTATTATGGCTAATCTCTTATTAGGGACCCGGTGGCTCAGTGGCTAAGATGCTGAGCTTGTCGGTCAGAATGGTCGGCAGTTCGGCGGTTGGAATCCCTAGCACCGCGTAACGGAGTGAGCTCCCGTTAGTTGTCCCAGCTTCTGCTAACCTAGCAGTTTGAAAGCACGTAAAAATGCAAGTAGAAGAAATAGGGATACCTTTGGTGGGAAGGTAACAGCGTTCCATCCGCCTTTGGCGTTTAGTCATGCCACAGGAGCATGGAGACGTCTTCGGACAGCGCTGGCTCTTCGGCTTTGAAACAGAGATGAGCACTGTGGGAGGGGGGAGCAGAGGGGGGAGCGCACACATATGCAGGGGGCAGGGCGCATTGCATTATGGGAGTGGGCATGTGAGAACAAAAGGTTTAGCCAAGACTGGTCTAGGACATTTGACATGTGGTCAAAACAGTCAAAATAACAGCTATAATGATGTGATTCTATCTGTGGATTTTGACTGGGTGCCCAGGGAATCCATTGCTTGATTTCAATTACTCGGTTTACAAATCCATCAATACATTTCCTTGTGGTTTAAGGCTAAACCTTTATAAAGCAAAACGATATGGAAATTCCACCTACAGCTAGAAATCTTTTTCCGATTTGAAGGCTAAGGAGAAGAAGCTATAGATTGCCACTAAAAATATTTGATCTGAATGTTGGATCTGATCTCCATTTAGGGTACGTATTTATTTAACTGCATCTAACAAGTAGGGTGAGACCCAGTTTGATGTGATGGTTAAAAGAACCAGGAAACTGAGTTGTAGCCTCCTCTCGGTGAGTTTAGGCTAGTGCATGAATGTCAAACTCGTGGCATCACATGGCATTTTGCTATTTTTCCCCCTTTGCATAGCTGGGGTGGGTGTGGCCTGTGCGTGATGCATCTGGCCCGTAAGCCACTCGTTTGACACCCCTGTCACTCGTGAGTTTCCCTTAGCTCCAGCAGGAACCAAGGACAAATTATTTTGTGGAAATGTTCTCAAAACACGGACTTATTTATGTAAGTCTTCAGGATACAAAACCAACTTAAAAATCCTTCCTAACATGACGCCGGGCAAAGGTAGATTTCTCTGCTAGTCATAGATTGGGCTTAAAATTACAGCACATAAAAATCCTCTTTCATTTAGTTTTTTAATGTAATTAAAACTTTAAGTTTATTTGTCTTGTATGCCACCCACTCCCGAAGGACTCCGGGCGGCTCACAATAGACAAGGGAAGGGGGATAAATAGACAAAGAGAACACTTTAAAAAACGCAACATTCATAGTTTCCGTGGGGCTGGATGTTTCACAAGCCCCCCCCCCCCCCGGCCTGTTGGAGCAGCCAGGACTTGGTGGCTTTGCGGAAGGCCGGGAGGGTAGTAAGGGTCCAGATCTCCATGGGGAGATCATTCCAGAGGGCTGGAGCTGCAACAGAGAAGGCTCTCCCCTGGGGAGTCGCCAGCCGACATTGGCTGGCAGATGGAATCCGGAGGAGACCTAACCTGTGAGATCTAATCGGTCTATGGGAGGTAATTGGCAGGAGGCGGTCTCTCAGGTACCCAGGTCCGATGCCATGTAGGGCTTTATAGGTAACGACCAGCACCTTGAAGCGGGTCCAGAGATTAATGGGTAGCCAGTGCAGCTCGTGGAGGATAGGTGTGACATGGGTGTACCTGGGCACCCACAATCGCTCGCGCGGCTGCATTCTGGACTAACTGAAGTCTTCGAACAGTCTTCAAGGGCAGCCCCATGTAGAGCGCGTTACAGTAATCCAGTCTTGAGGTCACAAGGGCGTGAGTGACTGTCTGAAGGGCCTCCCAATCCAGGTAGGGTCGCAATTGGTGCACCAGGTGAACCTGGGCAGAGGTCCCCCTGGTCACAGCCGACAAATAGTGTTCTAAAGTCAGCTGGGGATCCAGGAGGACTCCCAAATTGCGGACCCTTTCTGAGGGGCATATAATTTCACCCCCCAGCCAAATTAATGAGTTAATTTGCTCATTTAACTTATTTTGTGAATCTAGTGGTATTGATGCATATACAGGTAGTCCTCAATTGAGCCCAAAAGTTATGTTGTTAAGTGAGAGTTTGTTAATTTCCCAATTTTATGACCTCTCTTGCCACATTTGTTAAGTGAAGCACTGCAGTTGTTAAATTAGTAAAGCGATTGTTAAGTGAAACTCTTAAGCGTTGACTTTGCTTGTCAGAAGGTTGCAAAAGGGGATCAAATGACTCCAGGACACTGTAACCATCATAGATGTGAGCACCTGAATGTAAATCACATGACCTTGGGGATGCTACGATGGTCATAACTGTGAAAAATGGTCATATGTCACTTTTTTCAGTGCCATTGTAACTTTGAGCCGTCACTAAATGAACTGTTGTAAGTTGAGGACTACCTGTCAGAGATTGGGGTTAATGTCAGGGGTCCCAAATAGCATCCAAAAGTAAATCAGAGTCCAAGGCAAAGTATGGCTCAAAGTTCCAATTTATTAAGAGAGCCATGTTGGCACTTCTGGGAAAACCCGAATCTGAAAGCTTCCCGGTTTTCAAGATTTTGCCCCCACACCCACAAGTCCATCACATGGTCCAATCTTCCACTGCCATGCTGGCAGTTCCCCCAAATCCAGTTCCGGTCAGGTGCAGAGATACGAAGACAAAGGATGACCTTGGCTTTCTAGAAAGAATGTTGTTATGGCTACATAGCGTCTAACACCATACAATCCCCCCTCCCATTTTCCCACAATAGAAAATGCATAGTAGAATAATGGAACAGAAACGATGGCTGCAGGCCCGACACTACCTGTATTTAATTGTAACCTGCTAATTCCTGAACTCTGCATGCTAGCCTCATGATGTTAGCCTTTCAAGGTAGGGAAAAGATATTTGACCATAGAAGATTAAAGGATAGGTTTTTAAATTGTGGTTTGATTCCTTCCCTGACCTGCTGAGATGGCTTTGTAGTCCTCAAGGCCAATGTCATAAAAGGAGTAGGGATACAATTGGTGAAGAGGCTTCATAATTACAATAGTCAAATATGTTTGGCTTCCAGGTGAAAGACAGAGAAGACAAAGGCAAGGGAACATTAATATGACTTCCATTTTCTCACAGATGAGAACAGTCCAGGAGAAGCTACCTTCCACCCCTTAAGATTTGTTTCAATACATTCACTTGTAAGAAAACCTATTTATTTGTCTTACTGATATGTTTCAAATCATCTTAAACCATATAAGTGAACCTTAAAAGTCAAACAGATACATCACATAGTGGTTTCAAAACAAGAAATTAAAATTAGATTATCAATTTAACCTTTCTTATAGTACTAGTTTATGGATCTGGTTATATATGTGCAGCATTTTCAGTTGCGCTCATCTGCATCTTTTTATACTTCCCTGCATTATCAGCATTTCATGGATTTGCAAATCTCATATGCAAATATGAGCTTAATTTCCACCTTTTTATTATTATGTTTAATGTTTACAATTATTGATAATGATGTAGACCAGTGGTTCCCAAACTTTTTCAGTCCACTGCCCCCTTGGTGCTACAAACTGATCCTCAGTGCCCCCCACCCAGTGGTGGAATTCAATTTTTTTTACTATCGGTTCTGTGGGCGTGGCTTTGTGGGCGTGGCTGGGGGGGTCATATGACTAGGCGGTTTGCACGACGGGAGGAAGATAGTAACAGTAAAATTCAAAACTAACAATTAATTGCACATTTATTCAAAATCCAATTTAAAAACCTTTTTAGTTAATGTTAATTCAACAAAATTGTTGAACATGATCCAGTGATACCAGGGTTTCAAAGTCTGATTGTCATTTATCAAGAATCTTAGTAACTAGTAACTTAGTAAACTCAGTAAAATTTAGTAACTACTTCACTGTTCAGTAAATTCTTAATGGGATGGATGGGTTTGATGAAGAGATACCAGTTTCCCCAAGTCTGGTTTTAAGTCACTTAGCAGGAGTCTTAAATCAACATGTTCAGTAATCTGGAGTCGATTTCTTTGCTTGGAGAGAAGTTGGATGACCACACTGAAGCCACGTTCTATCAAATAAGATGTTGGAAATGCAACAAGGAGCTTCTTAACCACTCTCCATAGTGCAGGATAGCGATCAGAATTTTATTTCTGTAACCAAAACTCTTGGTACGATTTCTTAAACTTTGGTTTCAGCTCAATGTCATTTTGCAGCTCTATGAGATGTTCTTCCACTACCCCATCTTCCTCAGTATCTGAAAATGGATTTATCACCCAATCTGGAATTTCCATCAAAAGAAGATCCTGATACCGCTCAGACATATCTTTATGCAGCATGTCCAAATGGTCACAAAAAACTTGAAGATCATAATCTTGTATCCCACCTTTCTCTTCTAGCTCAGACAAGCTTGGAAGTTGGTATAGCTCGCGAGGGCCTATATTGTGCTTGAATAGAGTTAACTTTGAAATAAATGTAGAGATGACAGATTTGCCCTTAATAAGATTGACCTCATTTCCTTGCAACTGCAAATTCACTTCATTGAACTTTGCAAATAGTTCTGATAAATAAGCAATGTCGTGCATGATCTCTTTGAGTTCACCACTGAGCAAAGCATTCTTGTCTTCAAAAAACTCCGCAACCATGTCAAAAAGATTGTAAAAGCGTCTCACACAGTCGCCTTTTGATAGCCAACGAACTTCTGTATGAAGCAACAAACGATCAAGATTCCAGGAAGGGAAGGAGCAGCATAGCAGCAGCCAGAGACCTCAATTACTCAATCAGAATAGAGCTGGAAGAGACCTTGGAGGTCTTCTAGTCCAACCCCTGCTCAACCAGGAGCAATCCTACACAATTTCAGACAAGTGGCTGTCCGGTCTCTTCTTGAAAGCCTCCAGTGATGGAGCACCCACAACCTCTGGAGGCAACTTCTGTTCCACTGATTAAGTGTCCTCACTATTAGGAACTTTCTCCCTAATTCTAGGTTGCTTCTCTCCTTGATTAGTTTCCACCCATTGTTTCTTATCCTGCTTTGGAGAACAGGTTGACTCCCTCTTCTCTGTGGCAGTCCCTCAAATAATGGAAGACTGTTATCAGGTATCCCCCCACACCAATCCTTTTCTCTAGACTGGTCATTCCCAATTCTTGCAACTGTTTTTCCTATGTTTTAGTCTCCAGGCCTTTAAACATCTTAGTTGCTCTTCTTTGCACTTCTTCCAAAATCTTCCAAGGTGCATGGAACACTGTTACCTTCTCACCAAAGGTGGTCCCTATTTTTCTACTTGAATTGTTTAACTGCTAGGTTGGCAGAAGCTGGGACAAGTAACAGGAGCTTACTCCATTACACAGCGCTAGGGATTTGAACCGCCGAACTGCCGATCTTTCAGTCGACAAGCTCAGCATCTTGATTTAGTAAATGTTCAAAATTACAACAGCACTGAAAAAAGTGACTTATGACTGTTTTTCACACTTAAAACCATTGCACCATCCCTGGGGTCCCGTGATCAAAATTGGGATGCTTGTCAACTGGCTCATTTTGCGAAGGTTTCAAGGGTCATGTGATCCACTTTTGTGACCTCTGACAAGCGAAGACAATGGGGAAGCCAGATTCTCTTAACAACCATATGACTCACTTAACAACTGAAGAGATTCACTGTAACTGTGGCACAAAAGGTTGTAAAATTCATTTAACAAATGTTTTACTCAACAACAAAAAATTTGGCCTCGGTTGTGACCGTAGGTGCTGGCTGCCTCCCAGTGAGCCTGGGGGAGAGTGGGGGGGGGCATCAGATGGGTTTCAGAAATACATTCCTAGCATTTTTCTCCAGTCCCTGGGGAGTGTGTGTGTGTGGGGGGGGCACACCTGGTATTCCTCCAGGTGCCCAGAACCAGCTTTTTCCTGTGGAATGTCAGGGAGACACACGAGATCGCTGCCCCAGCAGCAAGTCTCCCCCAGATGCTCAGAGAAGTCACTCATCTAGACCCCCATCATCCCCGGGCTAAGTCCAAGCCTGCAGGAAGCAGCAGCGTCCCACTCGCCTCCCGCACATCCTCACCTGAGTCCTCCCCCCCTTAGATGGGGAAACTTCAGCAGGCGGGATTGGTGAGCGGCGCTCATCACCTAGGAGATGGGAGGGGTGGGGGGGCTTTGGGACCTCTGCATCAGCCGCATGTTCTGACCAGGGCTCCGTGGGGTACGGAGAATTCGGGGCCAAGGGACGCGTGTCCTAAGTTGGTCTTGGACCGCATCCCCCCGCCCTCCCGGTCCCTGCGCCTCCCTAAAGGGCATCCGGCCCAGCTGCTGCCTCACCCACCGCTGGCCAGGAGCGGCGTTATTGATACAGTCCATTAGCTCCATGCATATATGTGTGTGTTTTCTGTATAAACGTATAAAAGACAAGGACTAAAAAAATAACTTTGCCATATATTCTTCCCACTCCTGTTGTTCAGATTAAAAAGAATGAAAGGCTTTATGCATTAATTATAAAGATAGCATTGCACATAAAATTGCATGTAAAAATGACTTTTATACTCTGTACATTTCAATATTTCTAGTGTGCATTGATAGAAATGTAAGGATTTGTTGTTTGTAGATACGTTAATGTAGTATTAGAGATGAATTCAGTATTTTTGTTACTGTGTTTCCGTGAAAATAAGACAGGATTTTATTTTATTTTTGACACCTGAAATAAGCACTTGGCCTTATTTTCGGGGAGTTCTTATTATTTTTGAGGTGCAGGAGGCAGCGAGCATGGTCACCTCATGGCTGCTGCTGTGTTGCACAATTTTCTGGGAGGGCTTATTTTAGCGCATGCACTCAAAAGCCTGATTGGGCTTATTATCCGGGGAGGCCTTATTATCTGGGGAAACAGGGTAGCTTGTTTATTATTGAAAAATGCTGGAAAACCAAGTCCATATTTAATGGGACCAGTGGTATTTAAAAATATGGAAAATTGCTGAGGTTGAAAATTTAACAAAGAATGTTGAAAAATTCCATTATAAAAGTAAAATTCAGGCAAGAAATGTAGAAATGCCACTTTGAATAGAAATATTCCATTTAAATGTCTGTATTTCTCTCATGACTATGTAAGTAACACTATAAGCATAGCAGTAAGAATTTATTTTGATGGATTGAATTAAGCAGAACAATCAGATTATTAAACAGAATTCAAAATAATCATGGAAGGAAGACCATCATGCTTTAATTTAAAAAAAAAACTTCAACTAAAATTATTATAGTAAGTTGGGACTCTTAAATTGGGATACAAATATACTATCTCTTCTAGTGATTTTCAGGAGCTGATCTCGATCAAAGGTGAACCTTCTCTACTCCAGCTTTTCAATCATGGTGCTTACATTATGGAGTAGCTACCCCATTTCCCCTTTATCATTTTAGGAATTATTTAAGGCAGAGTTTCCTACGGGACCTTTGGGAGCAGCTGAGAGTATGCTATCTTGTTTTACTGCTCTGCTTATTATTTTGTTACTTTTATTGTGGGTGTTTTAATTTGCTTTATTTTTCTTGCTATGGATGTTTTATTCCCTTATTGGATTTTTTTAATTGCTAACCACCTGGTAGATTGCAATAATAAATTAATTGGATAAACAAACCAACAAACTAACTGAGGCCAAATCAGCCCTTTTGGCTCAGGGGTGATTGGAATTGGCTAAGGATATTGGTATCACTCAGATTGCTCCGTTTTTTTTAAAATTTATAGCTGAAATATAGATGTGATATGTTTAGCATTTCCTTCTAACTGGCAGATATAGTTCCTGCTGTTATTCTTCGTATGCCCAGTTTTTGTACTGTGACTTGACAGGATTGCCATGATTGTTTAAGAATCAGATTTAGCATCAATTCCTAAGCCTTTTAGAAGTCTTGCCACCATGTTTATTCCAATATTTTGTTTGCTGGTTATCTTTTATTTTGAACTACTCAATGCTGTAATAAATATTTGGTTTGATTTTGATACTGCCAGGTAGAATATTAAAGCAGGAGAGGCAAAAATTGGCTTAAGCGGATAAGGCCCACTGAATCTTAGTTGGGATAAAGAATTCAAATCTCTGACTGATATTCTGCCTTCAGCATTCCCTTATTTCAGAACAGACAAACTGAAAGAATTAAATGTGATTTTCCTGTGCCAAGCTACCATATTTCTATTTAGGAGGAATGTAAATGTATCCTACTTGTTGTTAATAAACTATTCATAGCTAATAAATAAATAATCCCCCCACCCCACCCCCATTGTTTGGTGTTTTTCAGAAGCTGCCCTTTCATCAAGGTGAACATGGACTACAAAAAGACCCTGGAGTTTAAACACTGTAAGTTCTCATCTTTTGAAAAAAGCACAAAATTAGGTTGATAACTGATCTGCATTTACATGCAAGTAAGTCTCATTAGAGTACTTCTAAGTGCGCACAATTTGGTTTGCCCTAGAAATGAGATACTGTGAAGCTAGAAAATAATACAAAAAGTAACTTTTCCCCCTGAAAAGCTTATATGATACAATACAATAGCAGAGTTGGAAGGGACCTTGGAGGTCTTCTAGTCCAACCCCCTGCCTAGGCAAGAAACCCTATACCGTTTCAGACAAATGGCTATCCAACATCTTTTTAAAGACCTCCAGTGTTGGGGCATTCAGAACTTCTGGAGGCAAGCTGTTCCACTGATTAATTGTTCTAACTGTCAGGAAATTTCTCCTCATTTCTAAATTGCTTCTTTCCTTGATTAGTTTCCACCCATTGCATCTTTTTCTACCCTCAGGTGCCCTGGAGAATAGTTTGACTCCCTCTTCTTTGTGGCAACCCCTGAGATATTGGAACATTGCTATCAAGTCTCCCCTAGTCCTTCTTTTCATTAAACTAGACATACCCAGTTCCTGCAACCGTTCCTCATATGTTTTAGTCTCCAGTTCCCTAATCATCTTTGTTGCTCTTCTCTGCACTCTTTCTAGAGTCTCCACATCTTTTTTACATCATGGTGATCAAAACTGAATGCAAATGAAAGTTGTTATAAATAACTGAAGAATTGAGTGTCCCTTCACCCTGGTTTTCAATCTGTATAAGAAATTCTGGCAAATGGGGAAATACAGTTAAAATTAGTTTAAAATATTCAAAGCTGGGAATTAGAGGAATTTTTTAAAAAGCAATGAGATAAAATCACAATCATGCTATCTGTTCACAGAATCTGCACTAGTTCATTGAAAATCTCTCAAAGTGTAAAGTTTGATAAATAAAGTAGTAAAAGAATCTGTAAGATATACAAATGGATGGCTTGCCTGAGAGACAAAGATTGCAGTTGTGTTGATTTTTAGAGAGCTAAAATAATTGTGAGCAGGTTGGTGGCCTATAGAAACATTTACAGAAATATACATCATTTCAACAAAACAAAATGTGGATATGCATCATTTAAGTGACATTTGGGTGATTGAAATAATATGTTGAATAATATATTCCACCTATTGATATTTAGGGAAAATGAATGAAAGGGAAATATACTTCTGATATCTTATTATCTGAATCTGACTAATGTTTTAATGGTTCTAGTCATTTCAGATAATTCTTGGATTTATCATGATTAATAAAATATAGAAAAAAGGCCTAATATAGGTTTTTTGAAACAAACTTTTTGTACATAGTCATATAGACATTTGGAACAATAATGTAAACATTTACTAATGCATGAAGGGGAGAAGAAAATAAAATGATTTGTGTTTGCAAAAAATTGAAAGGTGACATATGTTTTCTAGAAGTAATTCCCTATTTCATCAGTCCCCAACCTTCTGGACACCAGGGACCAGTTCCGTGGAAAGAGGTTTTCCACAGACTTGAGGGAATGTGGTTTCATTGGCTGCCTGCCTCCTGAGGATGGGTCTTCGCTTGTTTGCACAGACTGGTTTCTGGCATGCTGCAAACTTGTGTCAATCCGGTGATTCGGGACCTCGACCCTATTCAATAGATTTGTTACGTCTTTTAATGATTGAAACCTGTTTTAGCATGTCTTCTTTAACAAGTTTGTTTTATTCCTTGCATCTACATCAGGTTGTCAAACTCACGGCTCACGGGCTAGATGCATCATGCGGTCGGCCACGCCCAGTTTAGCGAAGGGGGGAAAAGTCACAATATGTCACATGACGCCCGCATGACGACATGAGTTTGACACCCCTAATCTAGATAATATCCACCAACTTGCTGAACTGGAGGTGTTTGTAATGAGAGACTTCCGCTGTTATCTTCCTCTCATAAATTTGTGACAGAAAATAAATCAGATGTATTCCAAGCAGGTGAATTATCAAACCCTTGTATCCGGTATCATTGTTTTCCGTCTGTTTTCCGTCTACATTTTCAGAATCCAGAAAGGGAAGTTATACCTTATATGATTAAGCTAGAGAGAAACCAGGGGATGTTTTCAGCCAACATGGAGAGATGATTCTGTGAAAGAGGAGGATTGCTGCAAGAGAGCAAGCATGGCCTTTGCCCAATCACACATCATGACGGCTAGAAGGCACCAACACAGTCGGCTCATAATCGAAGTAGATGAGTACAGCTCCAATCCAACACAGGCCTTCACCTTCTACAACATTAATCAGGGACGTTTCCAACCACCACATGTACAAATGTAAGTCCTACCACCGCGCATGTGTGCGTGCCTCCTGCCAGCCAGCTGATTTTTGGATCTGTGCCACACATACGTGCGGGGTGGGATTCATGCGGGAGACCAGTGTGCATGCATGGGGAGGAAGGGGGGGTCCAGGGGTGGGTTTCTCGCCCCGTTCCAACCGGTTCGGTTGGAACGAGGCCGGTGGCGTCCTCGCGCACGCATGCGTACTAGCGTCTGTGCGATGCTCCAGCTGCTCCTGGAGGATCGCGCAGGCACTGTATGCGTCCTGCGCATGCGTGGAAGCGCAGAATTCATCAAAACCGGGTAAGGAGTGGGCGCAGGTGCGTGGGCGCGCGCGGGCGCAGGGGGGGCTTCACCGTTCCCGGAAGTTACTTACTTCCAGGTTCGGCGACCAACCGGTTCGCAGGGACCGCCGCGAACTGGTTGAAACCCACCCCTGGGGGGGGGGGTCACATGCATAAGCACGGGGGTGGGAGGAGTGCAAACTCCCCCCATGGCACATTTTTGGTCCTAGGAGACTGTAGGTAGACTTACTAGGCCCAAGATGGGCACAGAGGGGGTCATGCAGGCATGCACGGAAGGGTGGGAGCACAGGGGGTGTCATGTGCACATGTGCAGGGGGGTGTGTCGTGCACAAATTGCATTATGGGTGCGAGCGTGCATGCATGCACAGACTTTCAGCACACCATGACAAAAAGGTCAGCCATCACTGCTCTAGAAATTGAAACTCTAGAAATTGAACCATGGATTTTTTATCCCCGTTTCTTAGTGCCCATGATCAAAATTTATCTGCCACTGAATCTCAAGAAATAGGAAAATGCTTTTAGCCAGGAATCTGCGTTTGCTTATTTTGCTTTACGTTGGTTATAAACTTTATTCTCTGTTACTATTTGTACTTGTAGAACATTTTGGGTAATTTCCGGCTGTTTTCCATAAGATTTATTTTTTTCTTTATTTGAAAGATGAAATCTAATTTGGAAGCAGAAGTTGTATCCTACCTCTCAAATTGTAACAGACCTGTACCATTTTATGATGTGCAGAAAACACTGCATTTTTGTACATTAGTTTTCATGTATCCTACATGAAGTTTTCTCTTAAGTGGTTGGTTTTATTTATCTCTTGTAAGATTGACTTATCTCCAAAAGAAAGAGAAAGAGAACGCTTGCTGGAGAAAGCTTGTCAATTTTGCTATTTTTATTTGCCAGAAGGTCAGTAGGCCATTATGAGGCTGAAGTATAAAGTCTCAGTAGGTTTCTGGGTGTGGATTCAAAACTCTAGTCTCTACCCTACAGACTGATCTTTGCCTTTACAAAACGCATACACACACACACACACACTGAATCATGAAACTGTCAGTTTTTGTTCTATCAAGGAAACGTGAAAGTCTCTAAGGAAAAGTATTCTAATTTATTATTCTGTACAGTAACTTAAAATGTATAATTCCTAATTAGTTACATCTTACGTAGACGTCAAAAACTATTTGTCTTAAGTTTCAAGTTAAACATGTACTGAGATTTCATTTGGTGTGTAATGCGGTATTAATGAAAAGCACGGCAATCAAGCTTTGCAAAATGTTGCCTCGAAAAACTAGTTTTGCTCATAAGCCACAGTGTGTGTTTTCAAACTGTATTTAAGTTTAAAATATTTGAAGGAAATCTGCAAATGAACTTCTTCAGATGTAAAAACTAACTCAGAAAGTGCCTTTCATTAGGAAAAAGTTTAAACATAGTTGTAATGTAGCTACTTTGTCTAAGAATTGGTGAAAACTCTTGGAGTTGAAATATGTGTGGCTGAGCTGAATATTTAACTTGTTTTTCAGATACTCGGAAAAGATACTTTATATTGTGGCTATCAACTCAATATGTGAATATAACATAAAACATCTATATTTATGTCTCAAACTTTATACGTAGGGTAGATCCTGTTCCACACGATGCTCCCAGACCTCCAGGGTACACCCGTTTTGTTTGCGTGTCTGATACTCACTCCAGAACAGATCCAATTCAAATGCCGTATGGAGATGTTTTAATTCATGCTGGTGATTTCACTGAACTGGGACTTCCTAGTGAAGTTAAAAAATTCAACGAATGGTTAGGTGAGTACCATGCAAGAAATAATTATGAAAGACTGTTCCACTTGTTCAATCCCTTGATCTCTTTCAGGTACCTTGTAGATCAGGGCAGTAGTGAAATTCATTTTTTTTTTACTACGGGTTCTGTGGGCGTGGCTCGGTGGGCGTGGTGTGGCTTGGTGGGCATGACTTGGTGGGCATGTCAGGAGAAGGATACTGCAAAATCTCCATTCTCAGCCCACTCTGGGGTCAGCCAGAGGTGGCATTTGCCGATTCTCCGAACTACTCAAAATTTCCGCTACCGGTTCTCCAGAAACTGTCAGAACCTGCTGGATGTCACTCCTGGATCAGGGGTGTGAAACTCAATTTCCTTGAGGGTTGTATCAGGGTTGTGTTTGACCTCAGGGGGTCAGAGTGGGCATGGCCAGCTAGACATTTGTGGAGGCTCCGTTTTCAGCTACGACAGCCTTCTCCAGCCCTCTGCCAGTGAAAACGGAGGTCGGAGAGACAGCACGTGGCCCTCTGCAGGCTTCCCCAAGCTCTGTTTTCGCTGGCAGAGCACCGCAGGCCAGTCCTTTGCTGTTTCCAGGGCTGCCCCATGGACCAGATCTAAGCACCCCATGGGCCAGATCCAGCCGCGGGCCTTGAGTTTGGCACCCCTGTTGTAGATTATTGATTAGCACTTTTGAGTACAATTTTCAAGTTAGATACCTATCTATTTAACCACCATGCCTTCCAGTTTACAATTAACAAGTTTATCCTCATTTAGAAGATTCCTCAGATGGAGCAAGTGGAATAACAGAGCTCAGATAATCTGGTAAACTCTAGGATTGAGGCTGGAAGAAGCAGTGGTATAAAAAGGAATCTGTAGGCGAACTGTACTTTAAGGGATCATTTCTATAGTGTCTAACTAGAGAAACGTACTTGAAGATGATCAGATGAAGAACTGCTAGAGTCTTCTGACCTTCTTTAGGCCCGAATGGAAATCCTAGAGGCAAAATGGAGGGAGTAGATACAGACTTGCAAAACTTACCATAATTCCAATTGTGGAAACCTCAGTTGTACCAATTAAGTCTGTACCTTATAGCTCTCTTGGTTCATGTGTGCTTCACTACCTTAGTAAACCTTAGTGACTTGGGGAATGAAAAATAAAATAAAATTCCTTTTACTCTCTTAGAGTAAAAGTCTTAGAGGTTAGAAAGCAAATCGCTCATCATAAATTCTTAGCACATTCATAAGTTTTATAGTGGCTGACAGATCGGCAAATCTTCTCTCCTATAGAAAGACAGAATATCGCAGAAAAAAGGAAAATACTTTGCAGGCAACAAACATCAGTGAAGTTTCTTTGTGTTCTGACCTAGGCTTCCCAAGATCATGAAGCCGACTCCTCGTCCTGATAAAACCTCTTTTATTTAGATTAAAGGGAATTCCTCTCCAGCAAAGTCCTGGCAAACAGTCTTTCATGAGATTTCACAACTACAGACCTTTATCAGGCCAGGCCGATATCTTCCAAACACCACGCTGGAGCAGCAATTACTTGGCAAGAAGTCAGGAACAGATCTTCACCGTACTGAATTGAACTAATTGTCTCCTGCAAACTCCACTCCCCTTTTGCTGCTCTTTATTCCCTATGGGAGGGGCCATTCACCATCCACCTGTGGCTTTACTCCCTAGTTGGCCCTTGTTCCTTAGTTATTCCCTTCTCTTGGCAGCTCTGCGCATGCGCACAGTGGGAACAGGCTCCAGCTGTTCTTCTGCCCCACTGATATCTGACTCCGAAGGCAGTTGATAACTGTCGGATGGCCCTGGCCTGAGGTCTGTTGACCAGGTCTGCTGGCGGGCCATAACATTTTGCAATTTAGAGCCTGCATCACAAATACTTTGTATTTAACCAGTGGACCCTGCCTTAAAAGCTGCATGACATGATCACAAATACAAAACCTTAGGAATTTAATTGGAGCCAATCAGTATCAAATGGAATCTATAGCTACCTTGTATTTTAAGTCTGAATTTATTTGGAAGTGGAAAAAGATTTTTTTTTAAGTTTTCCAAATAAAACATAGATCAAACTTCATTACCTTTAAATTATTTTTCTTGAACTTCACTTGAACTTAGCATCCCTGTTTCCAAATATGGGGAAAAGAATCTCGTCATGAAAGCAGTACAAAAAATATTGCCAGCTCTGCCAGACCTCTGGACCAGTTTGAAAAAAATAATGGCAGTTTCTCTTCCATTTCAGGCAATGGGAGGTAAACTTACTTGAAAGTGAATAGAAATTTCAGTCTATAAATAATTCCAAATTTATTCATTAGATTAGGGGTGTCAAACTCAAGGCTCACAGGCTGCATCCGGCCCAAAGGATGCTTAAATCTTGCCCATGGGGCCAGCCTGGAAATCTCAAAGGACCAGCCTGTGATACCTCTGCCACCTAAAATGCCCACCATGGCCACGCCATGGCCACACCCACCTTGACTATGCCCACCATGACCACGCCCGCCCCAGCCACACCTACCCACCCAACCCTCCAAGGTCAAACACAACCTTGATGTGGCCCTCAGTGAAATTGAGTTTGACTACTCTTGTCAGCACTCCTTCATTGGATAATCAGGAAAGAAAACCACAAGACTCCATTGATAGAAATCAAGTGTACTTTTACTCATTATAAATGAACAGAAGCGTAGCAAAGCGAAGACTGATTATTTAGGCGCGAAAGCAAATGATATATAGAATAACCCATTCCCCACCCCTTGGCATCCCAGTCACAGTCCAATCATAATTCTCCCAAATGTCAGGTGCGAGATAACTTCGAAAGGCATCACCAAGATGGAATGTCGGTGCCGTTGGCCTTGGCGGGAAACCTCCTCCGCATGCGCAGTAAGACAGGCAGCAGAAACTCCAGAATCTTCCTCCAGCACAATTAGTAGTCCCCTCCCAAATACCATGCCCTCCCTCCCCGTTTCAATGGCAGCCGAAGCGGCAGCAAAGCAGAGGCTGACAACTCTCATAATTCAGAGAGTTGTAAGCAGTCCGGCTGTATCTGAGCTTTTGCATAATATTCAACTATTTCTATTTGTCAGGTTGATGGAGATGGTGAGGATGATTTTAAAGCAGGCAGCTGCACTGAACCCCATTCTGAGTGACAGAAAACATCCCCCCCTCCATCCACCAGCTCCCACAGAGACTTAGGAATAAGCCGCCATCCCACAAACTACAATGGGTGCATTTGCAGATACTGTTTCCTTAGCAAATTCTTCATTTATCACAGTAGATTTGGAAAGCTGCAGTCTTAATCACAGGCATTGGGAAAGAAATTCTAGAGATTTTAGTGAGATCGTTCAGGTAAATTACCTTTGGTATAGAAGTGCCTTTTTAGCACAGGTAATTATCTCTCTTAAGATGTGTGTACTTTCTTTTCTGTTCTGTTTATATAGATATATGGGCATAGAAAATCCATTTCGTGCTTTACATTTTTATTTAATTGCTTGCTTTTATGTGTTAGTAATGCTCAGATACAATAATTTAAAGAAGGCTTAAGAAGGTGTATTCATTTCCAGTGTTAATGTAAATTTCCCCAGACTCTAGCCAACTGTTTAAACATAGAACTGTCAATGAGATGCTTAAAATGCAATCTCAGCAATGATATTATCTTTAGTGTATCACTCACTGCAGTATTCTAAAAGACTGAAATGAGGAAAAGAAAGCTTTAAGTGGGCACTTATATGATTGCCATTTCGCTCATAGAATATTAAAATCTGTTCAATGAAATGCCTGGCGAAAAGTGAAACAATTCTGCTGAAAGAAGCTTGCGTTTATGCCATACTGAAGTTAATGTGGCGTTTATTTTTTAAATTCCCCATTTAATTAAATATCCTTTTCATCAGGAAGGGATCAATAGATAAGGATTTAGGAATATATGTGGGAGTTGTGCAGATTATAAGAGACCAGTAAAAAAAAAAAACAATAAATATTTTGTCATTCAATCTGCTGCTCAGTGCTCAAGGAATTGATTCTGCTTTTTATACTTGAGATAAGCACACTCGTTCATCCAAGCAGTTGTTTACAGTTAGTCCTTGACTTACAACCGTTCCTTTAGTGACTGATCAAATTTACAACAGCACGGAAAAAAGTTACTTACAACCAGGGGTGAAATCAACTTACTGTATTTTTCGGAGTATAAGACACCACCTGTTTCCCTCACAAAAGAGGCTGAAAATCTGGGGGTGTCTTATACACTGAATATACAGCAATTTTTGGCCTACTGAAACCCCGCCCCCTTTGTAAAAATGGCCATGCATAACCTTTAGGAGGCTTCCAGAGTGCTCCTGGCGGTTGGGGAGGGCAAAAATGAGTAAAAAACAGGCTGTTTTTTGCCCCCCCAGTCCCCATGAGCACTCTATAAGCCCCTAAAGGCTATGCATGCCCTTTTTTGACAAAAAACGGGCCTGTTTTTGCCCCCCCCCAGCCCCCAGGAGTACTCTATGAGCCTCCTAAAGGTTATGTCTGCCCCCCCTTTTTTTTACAAAAAAATGGGCCCATTTTCATGAAAAACAGGCCATTTTGGGGAGGTCTGCAGAAGGCAAAAAATATATTTTTTTAATATGCCTCTTCAAAATCTTGGTGCATCTTATACTTGGGTGCGTCTTATACTCCAAAAAATATGGTACCTTTGCTACCAGTTCGCAAATGTGCTTTGTTCGCATGCGCCACCTTCGCGCATGCACAGGACCTTCTGCGCATGTGCAGAGCTTCAAAAAGGGGACGTGATGATGTCTGGGTGGGTGGGCAGAGGCTCCGCCGCTGGGGCTACCAGTTTGCTCAAATCGGATATAACCAGTCGAATTTCACCCCTGCTCACAACAGATCATTGTACTTACAACCATCACAGAATCTACATAGTCCCGTCATCAAAAAGTGGATGCTTGGCAACCTGCATATATTGGGAGTGTCCTGGGATCATTTGAGTTACCTTCCCAGCCAGCTCTGACAAGCAAGATCGATGAAAGAAACAGGATTAAGAGATGGTGATGGCAGCAACTGGGGAACTGGTTTGGGGGCGTGGCCAGCCTGAGTCGCTGCTAGTTCTGCGACCCAGGCTGGCATACCACAACTGGTTTGGCCGAACTGGGCTAAACCGGTAGGAACCAACCTCTGCACTGCACCACTCAACTTTAGACATATCAGTTGGCATAGAAAGAGAAATTGGACGGACTCTTGTCCATTTCATGTAAATAAAAGGATAGCGATGGAGGCCAATTTTTCCTCCAATCTAAAGATAAACTTGCAAAAATAAGTCAGTGTTTCACTAATCCACTGTGGGAAAGAATCCTTACATACTTCTTATGCCTGCAGAAGTATTTTTGAAATAGAACAGAGACAGTATGTCTTCTTTAAGGACAGGAATTAGTTGAAGACAGCATTGTGTATTACTATCTTCTAGAAACCATTACTGGACTGTCCTCAGCTCTGAACAAGAAGCATCTGTGGATGATCCCTCAGAAGTATAGGAAACTGTCTTGTCTTAACTCAAATTATAATTAAGAATGAAGCTTGTCCCAGCTTCTGCCAACCTAGCAGTTCGAAAGCATGTAAAAATACAAGTAGAAAAATAGGGACCACCTTTGGTGGGAAGGTAACAGCGTTCTGTGTGCCTTCGGCATTAAGTCATGTCAGCCGGAGTCATGACCACGGAGACTTCTTCAGACAGCACTGGCTCTTCGGCTTTGAAATAGAGATGAGCACCGCCCCCTAGAGTCAGGAATGACTAGCACATATGTGTGAGGGGAACCTTTCCCTTTTAATAATATTTTATTAGTATTTATCTTTTCTATTCAGCCAGATTGAGAAAGGTGCCAAGTGTCAAACAGATACAAAGGAAGAAAGAACATAACATAATGTAAAAACAATTATAAAAATCTTGATGAAAACAAGCTGCACAAAGACTATCAATGTTTGCCTGTTTGAAAAATTGTGGCTCAATATTTTTGGTAAGGGAAATTAATCCCACGATTCCCCATGTTAAAAGGAAACTTTCCAAGTTACCAATGACTGTGGGAAAGACGAGGAGAACTATTTTGCAAGGTCATCAGAACCAGAGTTCTTAATTGATAAACCTGACATATCTGTAACCACCATATTGATTGCAGCTGCCACTATAATAAATGTACAGCAACTGTATATTTAGAGGGATTTATTTAAATAACCTACATAAACAGAATCACTGAAGCAATAACACCAACTAGCTTGAAGTAGTTATGTTTGATGGATGGGTATCTTAGATGGCTGAAAAATATTTAGAAATAACAATGGGGATAAAGTTATGAACACAAATTTAGCATATTTCTTTACATATGTCAGAGATTTAAGAATAGCAGCTGCAACCTAGATATATGTGGAAAAACTGTGGGATGTTGAAGTTTAAAAAGTACTCAAGTAATTTCAGTGTATCTGAAAAGAAACGTGATGATTTGCAGCGAAGAAAACATTTGCTGCAAAGCATCCTTAATTTATTTAAATATTTAAATGTATGATATAATTATCCTGTGTCCCCTGGATATTTATGCAGTAATTGTGAGATGAGGCTATTTCAAAAGTCTGTACCATAGAGTCACTGGAGGACTACGTGTTCTATTCTTTCTAAAACCACAAAGTCATTGTCTCTCAGAGGAGGGAAAGGGCATGAGAATGTGTCAGAGTTAAGGTCTGCTGATGGTTAGCTTACTTCAAAATTAGTTAAGTTCACCATAGGGTACCTATGAGAGTACCTGTTTGATTTGCTGGTAATAACAACTGATGACTTCCTTTTACTGGTCCACAATAGAGAGTATCTCACTCATTGCATTACAGTGTGGTATGCTGACTTGACAGCCGCGGATAGAAAGACACTACAGAGGGTGCTGAGCACAGCACAAAACATTGTGGTCTGTCCAGGGGTGAAATCCAGCAGGTTCTGACAGGTTCTGCAGAACTGGTAGTGGAAATTTTGAGTAGTTCAGAAAACCAGTAGCGGAAATTTTGAGTAGTTCAGAGAACTGGTAGCAGAAATTTTGAGTAGTTTGGAGAACTGGTAGCGGAAATTTAGAGTAGTTCGGAGAACCGGTAGCAGAAATTTTGAGTAGTTTGGAGAACCGGTAGCAGAATTTTTGAGAAGTTTGGAGAACTGGTAGTGGAAATTTTGAGTAGCTCGGAGAACCGGTAGCGGAAATTTTGAGTAGTTTGGAGAACTGGTAGTGGAAATTTTGAGTAGTTCGGAGAACTGGTAGCGGAAATTTTGAATAGTTCGTAGAACCAGTAGCAGAAATTTTAAGTAGTTTGGAGAATTGGTAGTGGAAATTTTGAGTAGTTCGGAGAACTGGTAGTGGAAATTTTGAGTAGTTCGGAGAACTGGTAGCGGAAATTTTGAGTAGTTCGGAGAACCAGCAAATGCCACCTTTGGCTGGCCTCAGAGTGGGGAGGGAATGGAGATTTTGCAGTATCCTTCCCCTGCCATGCCCACCAAGCCACACTATGCCCACAATGCCATGCCCACAGAACCGGTAGTAAAAAGTTTTGAATCTCACCACTGTAACAGACCATTATTCTATCATTTCACCACTGGAGCTGTCCCCTGATACCACTAGACGACATCGCTAGGGCTCTCTGCCTTAGAAGAGTGAGGAAAATCCTCAGGCATGACTCACACCCTGGCCAGCCCTTCTTTATTCTCCTACCATCTAGAAGGAGATATAGAAGCATAGGCAGCTGCAAAGACAGGCTGAAGAACAGTTTTTACCCCTGTGCCATCAGACAGCTGAACAAAACATAATTCTACAACAATATAGTATTATTGACTTGTGGGGTCGGCACGACGTGAAATAAGTTCATATGGTGCAATAGGACTGGGTGTTTGTGAGTAGGATTCACTGGGCATGGGGTTTTCTGTCATTCACTGTGAATTGTGTTGTGTTGGGGGGTGCACAAAGGGAGGCTCAGCCAATCTCATTGTACACATTTTGTACTCTGACAATAAAGAATAGACTAGAATAGAATATCAGAGTGGGAAGGGACCTTGGAGGTCTTCTAGTCCAACCCCCTGCCTAGACAGGAAACCTTACACCACTTCAGACAAATGGTTATCCAACATCTTCTTTAAAACTTCCAGTGTTGGAGCATTCACAACTTCTGGAAGCAAGTTGTTCCACTGATTAATCGTTCTAACCCGCAGGAAATTTCTGCTCAGTTCTAGATTGTTTCTCTCCTTGATTAGTTTCCACCCATTGCTTCTTGTCCTGCCCTCAGGTGCCTTGGAGAATAGTTTGACTCCCTCTTCTTTGTGGCAGCCCTGAGATATTAGAACACCACCATAATGTCACCCATGGTCCTCCTTTTCATTAAACTAGACATACCCAGTTCCTGCAACAATTTCTCATATGTTTTAGTCTCCAGTCCCCTAATCATCTTTGTTGCTCTTCTCTGCACTCTTTCTAGAGTCCCAGCATCTTTTTTACATTGTGGCAACCAAAACTGAATGCAGTATTCCAGGTGTGGCCTTACCAAGGCATTATAAAGTGGTATTAACACATCATGTGAAGTGTTCTTCACATAAAGGTTTGAATTGAATTGAATTAAAGGTTGGGATTCCGGCTAGATCCAGTTGGTACTCCGTGTCTACTACACACTTCTTAATGAGTGCTTTGATCTGATCATATCCCATGTCGAATAGGAGACTTGGAGAGCAGTCCAAGGATAAGGCTTTAGTTGCTGGGGCGTTCTTGTATGGAGATTGAAAATCTTTCATCATAGTTGGGAGATGGTGAAGGGAAAAAGAGGTAGTTTGAGCTAGTGGTTAAGTATGATACCAATACCAATAGCACTTAGACTTATATACCGCTTCACCGTGCTTTATAGCCCTCTCTAAGCAGTTTACAGAGTTAGCATATTGCCCCCAACAATTTGAGTCGTCATTTTATCCACCTCGGAAGGATGGAAGGCTGAGTCAACCTTGAGCCTGATGAGATTCGAACTGCCAAATTGCAGGCACCCAGAAGTTGGCAGAAGTAGCCTGCAATATTGCATTCTAACACTGCCCCACTGTGACTCATCCACCTTCTATCTTCCATGTTCATGAGGCCTGTCTCCAGTGCTCAGTGTGTCATTAGCAATATGTTTTGAGGATTGAATCTTCCATCTTAGAAATTTGGATTGGAGAAGTTCTAATTGCTCAGAATTGGGGAAGAGGCCCAGATGAACACCATAAGGAAGCTGTACTATTGGCTTGTCTTCAAATAATTGGAATGCTGCATGCTCCCATCTTGTCTTGAGGAATTTAAAGATGACAGAGGAGTTCTCCTCTTTGAATTTTCAGCAGTGTAGTCCCCATGGGGTTTCCTGCTGCTAGCAGAATGAAGAATGATTCCCATAGATTTGAAACAGGATCCCTGCTCACTCATGGGGCCGTTTATCCTACAGGAGTGGCTCTTGGGCCTTTTAGCAAATGCCATGATTTTAGTTTTTTAATAATTGAGTTCTAGCTGGTCTTCCTTGAAGTATACTCTTAGTTCTCCCAGTGCTCTTTTAAGGTCAGTAGATGCTCTTGAAAGTGTTGCTCCAACCTCTGCATTGAGTAGAATAGAGATGTGACTTCCAACAAGTGTCCAGCAAGGAGATGACCCACCACGTTGATATAGAATTTGAATAAGAGTGGTGCCAATATGCAGGTGAAGTAGGTTGACCACATATTTAAAAATATACAATTATCACAATGACTTTAGCTTGGCTCATTTTATGAGAGCTCAAATTAAATAGGGTGAAGCATGGATGAGGAAGACCCAGGTTTTTTTCTGACCCAGCCCTTAATCTATTTGGGGTTATTCATGCTCAGGGATAAACGGAAGGGGGATTCCAACATAATTCACTCTTGAGTTCTTGAGAAAAAAAAGCAAGGTATAAATCCGAAACAGTTGCTTAACTTCACCAGCGCAATCCTAATTCTAAGTATGGTGTGTTTCATCTTTAGTCAGAAACATGTTCAGCACAATTCAGAATAAATGAATTTAAGTCACAGTTCCTAGAATTTCCTGGCTGGATAAAGTGCCTATTTTGGAAGTTAGCAATAGCAATAGCAGTTAGACTTATTAGCAATAGCAGTAGACTTATATACCGCTTCATAGGCCTTTCAGGTCTCTCTAAGCGGTTTACAGAGAGTCAGCATATTGCCCCCAACAATCTGGGTCCTCATTTTACCCACCTCGGAAGGATGGAAGGCTGAGTCAACCCTGAGCCGGTGAGATTTGAACCGCTGAACCGCTGAACTGCTGATCTAGCAGTAGCCTGCAGTGCTGCATTTAACCACTGCGCCACCTTGGCTCTTACATACCGCAGTTAGACTTATTAGCAATAGCAGTAGACTTATATACCGCTTCATAGGGCTTTCAGCCCTCTCTAAGCGGTTTACAGAGTCAGCCTATTGCCCCCAACAGTCTGGGTCCTCATTTTACCCACCTCGCAAGGATGGAAGGCTGAGTCAACCTTGAGCCGGTGAGATTTGAACCGCCGAACTGCAGATAACAGTCAGCTGAAGTAGCCTGCAGTGCTGCACTCTAACCACTGCGCCACCTTGGCCTTATTCTATCACACAGCACATTAGAAAGACTGGCCTAGTTTTATGTCATTTAAAACACACACACACACACACACACACACACACACACACACACACACACACACACACACACACAAATGCAACACTGAACAAATGTCTATTTTTTTTTCCTTTTTAGGTAGCCTACCATATGAATACAAGATTGTGATAGCAGGTAATCATGAGCTGACATTCGACCAAGAGTTCATGGCAGACTTAATCAAGCAGGACTTTTATTATTTTCCCTCAGTATCAAAACTGAAGCCAGAAAGTTACGAAAATGTGCAGTCTCTCTTAACGAACTGCATATACCTGCAGGATTCAGAAGTAACAGTGAGAGGCTTCAGGATATATGGTTCTCCATGGTAAGCACTTAAAACCTCGATAATGTTGATGAATGAATGTTTGCATTTCAAATGGTTTATACAACAATTGCATTTGCCACACTGTAGAATGTAATATATTGATTGGTAAAGTAATGGATTCAAACACGTTTAATTAACTGAAACAATCCCCCTGGTGAATCAAGCAAAGACACACACAGACACTCTTAATTGCAGGTGGCAAGTCCATTTTTCAAAAGTTGCTCTCCCTTCTTTCAAATACACAAATGTGTCTCTTTTGAAGTGATAATGCACTGTTATGTAATTTGTATTTCATCTCAAAGTATGCTTCAAACTTCAGAGAAATTCTTCTCTCTCCAGCCAGAAAGGCTAATCAATTAAAATTAGTTAAAATCCTTAACTAATAAATTAAAAGGAGTGTTTAATCGATTGCCATTTTATTAGTTCGTTGAAGGAAAGAGAAATTAACTAAAGTTCAGAGGTAGAATGTAATGCCAACTTCATTAAAAATCCTAGATTTAAACCATAGCCAATTCCAGCTAGAAATGCTAGAGTTGTTGATTTAGACCAAAGTTAACATATAATGTTAATAGTACTGAAAGTGCTGCTATGAGTAATGGGTGGAGCCAATGATCCAATACTACTGTGTTTCCCTGAAAATAAGACTGGGTTCATATATTAGTTTTTGCCCAAAAGATGCGTTAGGGTTTATTTTCTGGTTAGGGCATATTTTGGGGAAAACACAGTACTAAATGCATCTATCCGGCTGACAATCTTAACTGGGGCTTATTTGTGGGGGTGGGGCTTATATTACGAGCATCCTGAAAAGATTAGGTCTCATTTTCGGGAAAACAATACTTCCTTGATTGCCCTTCTCACTTTTAAAAATGTTTGATTCCAAGAGCTTACGTGGAATTCAGTTCATATGAAATCAATGGCACATTAAGCCATATTATGGTAAACAAAAAGAGATTTATTATGGCATAAGCATGGGATGTTATCCATCATGCCCCTAGGCAAAAGGAGATGAGATATTTGCTATATGTGAAATTCATCTTCCAATATTACAATGTCTTTTTTAAATATAAATTCAATGGAAGGGAGATGGGTTAAACTTTCTGCCTGCAATCATTCCTTGATGAAAATCCATTCCTAGGAAGGTTATTACCTATGGAAGCAAAGATAGGATAAAGCTGCTATATCCTTTTATCGCTATAACTGGGTGAAGAAATTTGGGTCGGAGATTTGCATCCTCTCCCAGTATCCTCAAGAGCTGTTCTAAATGGATTCTTTGTAGGTATCATAAGTGATAGTGAAAAAGATGCTGATATTATTTACACATTTTGTTGATAGATTCTAAGATTGTGCAAAGCCTTTGATAGAGGGGCTTTGCAAAGCACATTCTTTGAAACAAACATGTTCATTCCAGCCACATCCTTTGCAAATTCTACGTGGCCACATCAAATCCTCTTCTTGGCTAGCTCTGTATATCCATCCATGAGCTGCTGATTTGTTTCAGAGAGACCCAGTGAAAGATTTGTCTGAATCTGCCCAAGCTGATAACCAGGACTACATTATGAACTTAATTAAGTTACTTAATATTGTAAGCTGCCCATAGTTATTGTGTGGTAAGATGGGCAGCTAATACGTTTTACAAATATATAAATAAAAAAACAGCTGTACAACTCTTGAAAAAGGATATGGCTGCTTTAATAATTTGAAAAGAGCTGTTTCTTCATGCTAATACACTCTTTGAAAGGCCTCTTTCAAATGCTGAGAATGGTCCAAAAGGACACCAGTCCAATATGTCCATAAATTCAGAAGGAAAAGGAGTGTAGAGTTGAACCACAAACTCATAAAGTGCAGCAAGCCAGACCTGTGATCTGTAGGGGATCAGTTAAAATTTACCTTCAGGAAAGGAGAGGAGGAAGGAAGGAAGGAGAGAAGAAAGAGAAGAAAGAGGGGAAGGAAGGAGGGAAGGAAGGAGGGAGGGAAGCAAGGAGGGAAGGAAGGAGAGAAGGAGAGAAGGAAGGAGGGAAGGAAGGAGGGAAGGAAGGAGAGAAGGAAAGAAGAAAGGAGGGAAGGAAGGAGGGAATGTAGGAGAGAAGGAAGGGGGAAGGTAGGAGGAAAGGAAGGGGGAAAGGAAGGAGAGGAGGAGAGAAGAAAGGAGGGAAGGAAGGAGGGAAGGAGAGAAGGAGAGAAGAAAGGGGGGAGGGAAGGAGGGAAGGGGGAAGGAGGGAGGGAAGAAAGGAGGAAAGGAAGGAGAGTAGGAGAGAAGAAAGGAAGGAAAGGAGGGAAGGAAGGAAGAAGAAGTAGGAATGTTGTAAGATAAGATGGAGTTATGGGACAGTAAGAAAGCAATTTCAAGTATATTGTCAACTGTAGGGGAAAAATTGTTATAAATACATATTATTAATAACAGTTATGAGATCACATAATTGTGAATGTATATATGAAATTAATACAATTTTCAAAAAAAAAAAATTTACCTTCAGCTATCCTGATGCTTTCTTCTGGATCTTTATAAGAAGCTATTGAGCCATGGTGGCACAGTGGTTAGAGTGCAGTACTGCAGGCTACTTCTGCTGACTGCCTGCAATTTGGCAGTTCAAATCTCACAAGGCTGAAGGTAGAGTCAACCTTCCATCCTTCTGAGATGGGTAAAATGGAGACCCAGATTTTTGGGGGCAATATACTGACTCTACTGCTTAGAGAGGGCTGTAAAGCACTGTAAAGCGGTATATAAATCTAAGTGCTATTGCTATTGCTATCTGTTGCATGACATGTTTCTCAGATATTATTTCATGTCAGTAATGCCACTCCCTTTCTTTTCTGCACTGAATACCCTGAAATTATCTAGCTTGCTTCTTTTTTTAAAAAAAACTGTAATTTTTTTTCTACACTAAGAGGAATAACATTTCCTTTCTTAAAACTAGCATCTGCTGGAAGAAATCGCTCCATTAATCCTTTTTGTTCAGAAGGGGAATTTTGTACTAAGCCCAACATCCCAATTAAAAATAATATTTAATACCTGTAAAATAGCAGATTCTACTTTAGAAACATCTGTGCTGTAATAAAACAGTTTGTAAGATGTATGTTGCTCTTTAAAAAAATAATAATCATGAAACAAATGGAAAAATTCAGGCAATTTATAGCCCACACAGTGCCCAAAAGAGGAAAGTACAGATTGTTCTACCAAATGAAGAATTTAGATCTTTTTTCAATGACCAACTTCCATTTAAAAACAACCCAATTTACAGTATTATAAGGCTGATAAAGTTGATTCCGAAGCCTTTGTGAAGTATCTGGTAAAAATCTCAGGAGCTGGAACTGTGATTAAATAAAATTTCTTGTGATCATGAGATGGAGCTTAAATGTGCCACTCATCGTTCTTTCTCCTGACAAAATTATTCAGCTTTGTTATAATAAAAATCTCAGGCGAACACAGCTTTTTTCCTCTTTGGAGCCAGCCTCGATTCTTTTACAGTCCAGATACCATATTTTTGGAGTATAAGACGCACTGGAGTATAAGACGCACCAAGATTTTGAAGTGACAAATTTAAAAAAAAGGTTTTGCACTCTGCAGACCTCCCAAAAATGGCCCGCTTTTCACAAAAACAGGTCGATTTTTTGTAAAAAAAGGGGGGATGTATGGCCTTTAGGAGGCTTGTAGGGTGCCTCTGGGAGCTGGGGGGGGGAAGAGCAAAAACTGGCCCATTTTTCATCAAAAAAAGGCATGCATAGCCTTTAGGAGGCTTATAGAGTGCTCCTGGGGGCAGGGGGGGGGAACAAGTAAAAATGGCCCATTTTTCGCTCATTTTTGCCCTCCCCGGCGCCTAGGAGCACTCTGGAAGCCTCCTAAAGGCTATGCACAGCCATTTTTGCAAAGAGGGTGGGGTTTGGGGAGGCAAAAATTCTGCATTCTGTGTATAAGCTATTGCTATTGCTATAAGATGCACTCAGATTTTCACCCTCTTTTTTGAGGGAAAATGGTCCGTCTTGCACGCCAAAAATACGGTTAAATTTTTTATCAGAAATTGTGCGCAAAAATTTTAAGGAATGCCTTAATTACATGGACCTTTCATGGATCAAACCATAACATCAAAGCAGATTTGTGAATCAAAATGGAGACCTGGTTTGAAGCAGTCCACTGAAGTAATGGTTTCTAGGTAATATGAATTTTCACATGCATCCTTCCCGAATAAATAATGTATTCTATGCAGAGTTCCCCAATGTAATCATTTTTATATTAGTTTTGAGCTGAATACTGCATGGAAAAAGAATCTGGGGGAAATGCAAAATTTGGGAATAACTGGGATCTAATTTGTATAGAAATCCAGGAAATGTGAATTAGGCCCGTTTGCTTTAAAATGCTCCAAATCAAGTCTTAACTTGCTAGTCCACTGTGTTTCTTCCTTTCCCTTTTCTCCCTAATGCTTCTTTCATTATCCTTTAAGATTACCTCCACCAAAAAAATAAATATAACCTCAAGCTTGATAGGTTCATTTCGGAATAATAAGGCCTTGATTTCATTTTCTTGCCATTAATTGATTGTCTCTTGTTTATTTTCTCAGCATTGCACGGATTTTGACTATTAGTGAAATGTGCATCAATTAAAGTCAAATATTTATTTCATCACATGTGACATGTTAAATATTTGAGGACCTTCCCACAGTAGGGAGTTCCAAAGAACAAATCTTTCTTGAAACGTATTTTGATTATTAATGCTAAATATTGATCTGAACACTACATTGATGGGCTTTGAAATTACTAGGAAGGAATTAAATTTGTTTCATTTTAACCAACTCAGTAGAAGAGATGCCATAATACAAAAGCAAAAAACAAAAACCCAACAACCCAGAAACATTCACATTCTGTGATATAGTGTTTCCTTCATCCGTTCTGCAGATTGGAAGGTTTTGTAGCATCTGAGAAATCTATTTGGTCAACAAGAATGAATGGCTGCAGCAGGAGTGTTTTCAAATTCAATCAACTGAAGAGCTAGCATAAATGTCTTTTTTTTAAAAATTACCTGTCCTCCTAATAGAGGATAGTGCCAGTTGGTCTTGTGCCATGATGGTGAACCTATGGCATGCGTGCTCAAAGTGGCATGGGGAGCCATTTTGCCTGGCACAAGTGGCCTCACCTGTTCCTCTTCTGGGTTTCTGGTGCGCATGTGCCGTGACAATCATCGGGCCTTCATGCATGTGGCAGTGCTGGAAACTGCAACATTTTCCGACATGGGCATGTGCGCTGGCCAGCTGATTGTTGGGTTCACCGACAAAAGGGCGAATGACAAAACCGCGCCCGACTAAACTGCGTATTCTAAAGCGCTTCGACGAATGAGCGCTGAATCGCACCGACAACAGCGCGGCGACAGAAGCGCGCTGTAAAACTAAACTTAACCCTAAACGTAATGTTAACCCTAACGCTAAACCTAACCCTAAACCTAACCCTAAACCTAACCCTAAACCTAACCCTAACCCTAACCCTAACCCTAAACCTAACCCTAAACCTAAACCTAACCCTAACCCTAAACCTAAACCTAAACCTAAACCTTACCTTAAGTTAAATGAGCTTTCTGTCTCCGCGCTGTTGTAAAGCGCCCTTCTGTCTCCGCACTGTTGGCGCGTTGATGACGTCGCGGTTTTAGCGACGCAGTTTAGTCGGGCGCAGATTTGTCATTTGCCCTTTTGTCGGGTCACGGATTGTTGCATGCACATGGATGCCAATAACTGGAAGATTAGGTGTACAAGTGGCGCTTAACCAGAAGTTGATTTCCCAGGGCGCGCATGTGCGTGCATGGCCCCTTTCCAGCTCATCTTCCAGGTTGTGCGGCTGACGAGCACACACAGGCTCCCTTTTCGGCACTCGGTGCCAAAAAGGTTCTCTATCACCAGTCTAGTGATTGAAGCACCAGGTTAAAAAGCAGAAGACCGTGAGTTCTAGTCCTGCCTTAGGTATGAAAGTTGACTAGATGACTTTGAGCCAGACACTCTCTCTCAACCCAGCCCACCTCATCGGGTTGCTACTGTGGGTAAAATAGGAGGAAGGAGATGTATTGGATACGGGTGCCATGTTGAGTTATAAATAAATAAATAATATTTATATCGATAGTCAGAAATTGCTATATATTCATAATCAGTGAAGACTGATGAAGGTATGAGAGTGAGATCGGGAGAGCAGGGCTTCAGAGAAGGAACCCCAAATGACAGTTAAATGGGAATGAAAATAGTAAGAAGTGGATTTTTGTTTTGTTCTTCAAGCCTTGCCTTTTGTGCCATAAATCTCTTAGGAAAATACTTAATAGGGATGAAAATAGTTCTCTCAACTGTGGAATAGCTCAAAAGGAGTCCTGGGGGAAGGGAGGGAAGGGGAAGGGGAAGGGGAAAGAAAAAGGGAAAGGAAGAAAGGAAAGAGGAAGGGAAGGGAAGAGAAGGAAAAGAAAGGAAGGAAGATTTCCTTGCAAGGTGCTTTGAGTCTGGCTACTAGCTGCAGGAGTCCAGGGGGTTTCCCTGGTCGTCCTTTTGCTGATGAGCTAACGGAACAGCTTGTGACATTAGAATCTCGACATCTTTTTTTATATTGTGGGGACCAAAAGTGGATGCAGTATTCAAAGTATTGCTGTACTAAGCCTGTGTAAAGCAGTACTAGTACTTCGCATGATCTTGATTCTATTCCTCTATTAGTGCAACCTAGGATTGCATTGGCTTTTTTTGGCTGCTGATGCCCACTGTTGGCTCATATTTAAGTGATTGTCCACTTGGACTCCAAGATCCTGCTCACAGTTACTGCTACTGAGCCACGTTTAACCTAATCTACCTGTACGGTTGGTTTTTCTTGCCTTAGTGTAGAACCTTGTTTTTATCTACATTGAATTTCATTTTCTTAGATAGGGCCCAGTGTTGAAGTCTATGAAGATCCCTTTGGATTTTGAGCTTATCTTGTTCTAGCTTACCAAGAAGTAGGTTGTGGTCTATTTTGTCAAATTCCTTGTGGAATCTAAATATACGATGTCCACAGCATTTCTTTGATCCACTAATTTAGTCACAGAATGAAATAAGATTTCTTTGGTATGATCTGTTTTTGACAAACCCATGTTGTCTTTTGGTTATAGCTTGGTTTGCTTCTAGGTGCTTGCAGATTTGTTTCTTGGTTATCTTTTCCAAGATCTTTCAAGGTATCGGTGTCAGGCTAATTGGTCTTTAATTTCCTGGATCTGGGGTTTTTTCTTCTTTTTTGAAGATGGGGATCATATCAGCTCTTTTCCAATTCTCACGTTGTTCCCTAATACTCCATGTAGATGCAGTTCCATTGAGGATTATATGGTAAGTGTGAATGGTCAGCCAACTGTGAATCCATGTGGTGATGGTGATAGATAGACAGATGAAAGATAGATAGATAGACAGATAGACAGAGAGACAGAGAGACAGACAGAGAGAGAGACAGATAGACAGATAGACAGATAAACAGATAGATGATAGATAGATGATAGATGATAGATACATGATAGATGATAGATGATAGATGATAGATGATAGATGATAGATGATAGATGATAGATGATAGATGATAGATGATAGATGATAGATGATAGATGATAGATGATAGATGATAGATGATAGATGATAGATGATAGATGATAGATGATAGATGATAGATGATAGATGATAGATGATAGATGATAGATGATAGATGATAGATGGACAGACAGACAGACAGACAGACAGAGATGATAGATGATAGATGATAGATGATAGATGATAGATAGATAGACAGACAGACAGACACACACACACACACACACACATACATAGACAGACAGACAACAGACAGTAGCATGGATGTTCCTAGCTTAATGGCACAAACATTTAAACTGTAATTTAATTTTAAAATTAAAGATGAGTTTTGAATTCACTGCAATAAATAACTGCACACATCTAAATCATTTGTGGCAGTATGCAAAGTTACTTTCACATCTGGCATTATGTAGTTTCAGTTTTAAGTTATAAAAGAAAATGAGTTTCGGTTTCAAAGTGAACTAATACATTGTTTTGCAAAATGAAAGGCATTCAGAATAAGACCTGTAATTTCACTATCAGAAATTGCTTCATTTCCAAGCACTTAATAAAGCACAATAATGAAAAAACTATCGCCGGAAGGATTTTTTCACTTTTATTTTTCCTCGTTTCCTTAAAAGTTTATTTTTACGCGAGACATCTGTTTTTTAAGTTAAAGTTATACTTTTTTGTTTATGCTATAAAGAACTTTTGCTATCAATTGCTCTTAATGTAATAAGACCTCTATTCTTATTAGTGTTCTTGAGGTACAGTCCTATCATTATGTATGCATGGATAAATCCCATTTACTTACCATAAGCTTTGCCATAGGGTACAATCCAATCCATAGATACGGATATTTAAGTTCCATTTATTTCAGTAGAAAATATAACCACAGAATAATGGCACTCTAACAGTGCAATCCAAAGCCATAAAAACTAATGGGTTGAATCCAGATATATAATGTAACCTGTGTATTTAGATTTAAATTCCAGTATACAGGTAGTCCTCGGCTAATAACCATTCATTTATGGCTGTTCAAAGTTACAACAGCACTGAAAAAAGTGGCTTATGATAATTTTCCATACAGTCACGTGATCAAAATGCGGCTACTCGAGTTATCTTCGCACAATTTTTGCGATAGATGAATGATTGGCTTTAATCAGTGGTGGGATTCAAATAATTTAACAACCAGTTCTCTGCCCTAATGACCAGTTGGGTAGGTGGGGCTCGGTGTTCAAGTGACTGTGTGGGAACAGCCAACTCAACACCACTTACATCAATGGCTGCTTCGCTTTAGCTGTTACAATGTAATAAGGGTTAACCAGAGAGGCAATTTCTATAAGCAGGGTGATAAAGATTAGGCTGAGAGACCGCCTCCTGCCACATACCTCCCAACGGCCGATAAGATCTCACAGGTTGGGCCTTCTCCAGGTGCCGTCGACCAGACAATGCCAGCTGGCGGCCCCTCGGGGGAGGGCCTTCTCTGTAGCTGCTCCGACCCTGTGGAACGATCTACCCGTAGAGATCCGGACCCTTCCCACTCTCTCGGCCTTCCGAAAAGCCACTAAAACCTGGCTATTCCGGCAGGCCTGGGGCTGTTGACTTCATGAACGAGGTCCAGCCCCACCTAGATTGAGTGTATGGTGCGTTGCTTTTAAATTTGTTTCTCTTTTTCTATTTTTAATTCTTTATCTTTAATCTTGTTTTTGTAAGCCGCCTGGATTCCTACGGGATTGGGCGGCATATAAATTTATTAAATTACAATTACAATTAGGCTAGAAACAACACCAGAATGTTTCCTTCCTGCCTTCCTTATAGGATTAGCCCTGTAAAGTGGGGAAAAATCAAAAGGAGATTTCTTCCAACAACCGGTTCTCCCAACTGCTTAGAAAGTTAACAGCTGGTTCTCCCGTATAGGTGCGAACTGGCTGAATCCCGCCACTGGCTTTAATTTTGCATTATACTGCATGGTGATTAAAAATCTGATTTGCACATCCTCCCAACCCCACTTTCTAAGTACAGGGAGGTTTTTTTTTCCCCCTCCTGCAGAAAAGTTCAGGCGTTGAGATTTTTAAAAATACGATTCCATTTTTTTTGTCATGCAAGTCAAAATATTGAAAAATGGATAGTTTGCTAAAGGAAGGAAAGAAGTGTGAAAGGAGCTTAAGAAAATAATTGATTTGCCTAATTTTGCAAGAATGTGCCAAATGAACCTTATCGAATTAGACAGAAAGAGAAAGTAAGAATCTTGAAGACACGAAACATTCCTAGGAAGATTAGCAGGATGTAATCTAAAGACCAATGTCAGATCAACCCACAGAGGTAACAGATCTTTCACAGCTTGAGTCCGTTCTCCTCCTGACTTGCTGGTAAACAGTTAAACCCAGTTAAACAAGAGATATCTCCAGCCGTGTTTTATGGAAACAATTTGTGCCCAAAAGATGAATTCAGACGAACCTGCAGTGGTGTCTAAAGATTCAGAAAAGTAAAAAAATGGCTTCTGTAGAGATGCAGAAGCCATTTTGACTTTTTTAAAAAACCATCCACCATCTTGACTTTTTAAAAAACATGGGCAGAACTGAGGTTTTGTTGTTTAGCCAGATAAATAAAAGAGTAAGGTTTTACTTTTAGGCAAGAAAAATGAAATGCAGAGGTACAGTATAGGTGGTACCTTGCTCAATAATAGTAATTGTGAGAGGGATCTAATGGACAACCATTTAAATATGAGCCAGCCGTGTGCAGCAGCTGCCAAAAAAATGCCAATACAGTTCTAGGCTGCTTAAACAGAAGGATAGA
>NW_028261389.1:69706618-69746618 GCF_051295495.1 Thamnophis sirtalis
CTTCCATAGGCCAGCTGGTTGCTGGGTCTCTGCTGCACATGCGGAGGGGGGATGGGGGGCATACAGGGGGCCATGCATGCATGCACTGGGGCAGGGAGAATGCAGGGGTGCACGTCCATGTGTAGGGGCTGCACATGCATTGCATTTTGGGGCTTCAGCCACACTTTGGGAAAAGGATAGCCCTCACTGCACTGGACTTTAGTTAGTAACCCCTCAATTCCTCGTGTTGAGCATACATATTCTTCTAATACTTTATCATTAACCACCTGAGCGGAAGTCAGAGTAGAGATTTTTAACACAGCCTCTTTAACAAATCAAATCAAATCTCTATTACGGTCATAGGTCAACTGAAATACGGAATTCAAACAATAGTTTTAAAAGCCAAAAAATGGTACACAAAATTTAAAAATCTAAAAAAATACATATTTAAAGGGGATCAAATGTTACATACATTTTTTTAAAATAGCTAATATATGGCTGACTAAATGTATCAACACAAAACACTCTCAACTAACATATCAAATACTCATCAAGGCTGGTTTGAGGCACAGATCATCATCTGACAGATTTTAATCCGCTGTGGAGCAAAACCTGGCATGTTGCACCAGGATTAGTGTCTTCAAGTGTCAGAAAGGTATAAAATTTTCCTGCGTGCCTTGAGTATTATATAAGGTAAAGATAAAGGTTCCCCTCGCATATGTGCTAGTCGTTCCTGACTCTAGGGGGTGGTGCTCATCTCCATTTCAAAGCCGAAGAGACAGAGCTGCCCGAAGACATCTCCGTGGTCATGTGACCGGCATGACTAAACGCCGAAGGCGCACGGAATGCTGTTACCTTCCCACTAAGGTGGTCCCTATTTTTCTACTTGCATTTTTTACATGCTTTCGAACTGCTAGGTTTGCAGAAGCTGGGACAAGTAAAGGGAGCTCACTCCGTTATGTGGCACTAGGGATTCAAATTGCCGAACTGCCAACCTTTCTGATTGACAAGCTCAGCGTTTTAGCCACTGAGCCACCACATCCCTTTGAGTATTATATAGTGTTGGTGAAATGAGAGTAGTATGGAGTCTCTGTAGTACAGGCCAGTGGTGGGATTCAGCCAGTCGCACCACTTTGGGAGAACCGGTTGTTAACTTTCTGAGCAGTTTGGTGAACTGGTTACTAGAAGAAATCTTTAGGGCAGAGAACCAGTTGTTACATTATTTGAATCCCATCACTGGTACAGGCATTGTTTCTTTGTGTTCAGAGCATACACAGAAGCACTCTCTCTAATGGGTAAGGAATTGTCTTGTATTGGTCTTCAAGAACACTAAGGGGATGGCACGGTGCCAGAGTGAAGTCCTTCCAATGATTAGATACTTTGAGTTTGGTCAATATATCATGGGAGAAGCAGAATACCTGGCCATAAAGGTTAGGAAAATTGTTAGAACCAATTAGTGCCTAGTGTCTGCTATACACTGTTTAATAAGAGCTTTGGCATGCTCATCACTCATCATCATCCTCTTTTAACGACCCCATAATCCCTTGTGCAGTGGAGTTTGGGCAACTGAATGGAGCTGAGTGTTTATTGACCAGATGCCCTTCCTGTCACCAATGAGGAATTATATTCAGCAGATATAGCAATAGCACTTAGACTTATATACAGCTTCCCAGTGCTTTACAGCCCTCTCTAAGCAGTTTACAGAATCAGCCTATTGCCCCCAACCATCATTTTACCCACCTCGGAAGGATAGAAGGCTGAGTCAACTTTCAACCAGTCAGAATCAAATTGCGGAATTCCTAGTAGCCGGCAGTCAGCAGAAGTTGCCTGCAGTACTGCATTCAAACCACTGCACCACCACAGCTCATGATAGATAGCAATAGCAATAGTAATAGCGCTTAGACTTATAGACTGCTTCCCAGTGCTTTACAGCCCTCTCTACGTGGTTTACAGAATCAGCCTATTGCCGCCTCAACAATCTGGATCCTCATTTTACCCACCTCGGAAGGATGGAAGGCTGAGTCCACCTTGAGCCTGGTGTGATTCGATCTGCCAAACTGCTGGCAGCCGGTGACCAGCAGAAACAGCCTGCATTACTGCACTCGAACCACTGCGCCACCGTGGCTCTTACATATATTCTCAGTGTGCCTTGAGAGAGAAATATCTGCCTCTGCCTAGGATCGAACTCATCATCATGAGCATGCTCAACACCCATGCTGTGTAGGAAAACCTGGAGATAAGCCCAAGAGCAAGATTTTAGTTGCCACTACCTTCTTCCACATGGATTGAAAGTCATCCTTCATTCCTAGTGGGGTGAGTTGAACAGGAAAAGGGAATGCTTTAAGCTAATACCGTATTTTCACACATATATCCCGCCCACGCAAATAACCCGCTCACACAAATAACCCGCAGGTTTTCAAGATTTATGTAAAAAAGTTTTTATACACCCCGCCTTCTTATATAACCCGCGACGATTAAGCCATCGGACCTCCCCATTATAACCAATCGACGTTATATGTAAACTTTATTGCTAATTACAATGGTATTACGCGTTACCTTTACCGATATTTATCTTCAATAAACGTGAAATCTTTTTAAAATATAGGCCATACTGGGAACAATCACAGCACGTCCCTTCCCGATCTCAGCACTTTCCCTCCCCAGTGCCCAGGCTTTCTCCTCCGTTCCCGCCTCCCGTCCCTTCCACCATCTCAGCAGTTTCCCTCCCCAGCTCGCCCAGGCTTTCTCCTCCGTTCCCGCCTCCCATCCCTTCCCCGATCTCAGCACTTTCCCTTCTCCTCCGTTCCTGCCTGTTCCTGCCTCCCGTCCCTTCCACATCTCAGCAGTTTCCCTCCCCAGCTCGCCCAGGCTTTCTCCTCCGTTCCCGCCTCCCATCCCTTCCCCGATCTCAGCACTTTCCCTTCTCCTCCGTTCCTGCCTGTTCCTGCCTCCCGTCCCTTCCACCATCTCAGCAGTTTCCCTCCCCAGCTCGCCCAGGCTTTCTCCTCCGTTCCCGCCTCCCGTCCCTTCCCCGATCTCAGCACTTTCCCTTCTCCTCCGTTCCTGCCTGTTCCTGCCTCCCGTCCCTTCCACCATCTCAGCAGTTTCCCTCCCCAGCTCGCCCAGGCTTTCTCCTCCGTTCCCGCCTCCCGTCCCTTCCCCGATCTCAGCACTTTCCCTTCTCCTCCGTTCCTGCCTGTTCCTGCCTCCCGTCCCTTCCACCATCTCAGCAGTTTCCCTCCTCAGCTCGCCCAGGCTTTCTCCTCCGTTCCCGCCTCCCGTCCCTTCCCCGATCTCAGCACTTTCCCTTCTCCTCCATTCCTGCCTGTTCCTGCCTCCCGTCCCTTCCACCATCTCAGCAGTTTCCCTCCCCAGCTCGCCCAGGCTTTCTCCTCCGTTCCCGCCTCCCGTCCCTTCCCCGATCTCAGCACTTTCCCTTCTCCTCCGTTCCTGCCTGTTCCTGCCTCCCGTCCCTTCCACCATCTCAGCAGTTTCCCTCCCCAGCTCGCCCAGGCTTTCTCCTCCGTTCCCGCCTCCCGTCCCTTCCCTGATCTCAGCACTTTCCCTTCTCCTCCATTCCTGCCTGTTCCTGCCTCCCGTCCCTTCCCCGACCTCAGCACTTTCCCTTCTCCTCCGTTCCTCCAACCCCTCCCCAGCTCGCCCAGGCTTTCTCCTCCGTTCCCGCCTCGGGAGGAACGGAGGAGAAGGGAAAGTGCTGAGATCTGTTAACAGATTAGTTAATCTGTTAGTCGCTGTCGTGTAAAATATTTTCCGTATACCCCGCCCACTTTTATACCCCGCGGGGGACATGCGGGGTAGGTAAAAATGCACATTGCCCGTGGGTTATATGCGTGAAAATACGGTAGTTGGGTACGATCATCTTCATTCTGGCTTCCACTTTCTTAATGCTTGACTCTAATCTTAGGATAACATTAGAAACACATTTTGGGACTTGAAGGTCCAACCTTAAACATTTTGATTGAACAGGTGCTAATGATATAAAGTATAAAAAGGGCCCCATTTGGCCAGTGTAAAGAAGTTGTGCTATTGACTTGGCTTTGAGCAATTTAGGTGCCTTATACTTATTTTAGTAACATACTATTTCATTATTTTGGAATAGACCATGATTAAGTTTCTGGCAGTAGAAGTCTGCCAAATTTTCCAGACAGACTGTATATTTTTTGTCCAGAAAGTAGTGTGTTTATAAAGGAATGGTGATCTCTCTTCTAAAACTACAGTAGAGACCATTGCTGGGATTTGAGACAAATTCGCTGCTTGTCTCAAAGTTACTGATTTTTTTTTGCCATGAAATAAGGTATTTTAGGATTCACACAACAACTTAGGAAAACAGACAAGAAGGTAGATGCCTATCTTCATTCTGAAGCAAAAGCTAAACCTGAAGAATATTTTCACAAACCTTTGTCCCTCAACAGGACCTCTTTCTAGAGTTCCATCCAAATTGTAGTCTAGAATCAGAATACAATGCGATCCTTCTCATCTATTCTTCCTTGGTACATAATCCACTCCTCTGCTCACAATAGAATCCCTTATGCAACCAGGCTCGAAAATTTTGGTCTTGGACAATCTGGAACTGTGCCACCTGTGGTCTGACCTAAGCATAATACACAAAATTGTCTGCCAAAATGTCCTACCTGTCAATGACTACTTCAGCTTCAACCACAATAATACATGGGCAAACAATCAATACAAACTCAAGGTAAACCGCTCCAAACTCGATTGCAGAAAATACGACTTCAGCAACAGAGTGGTCGATGCCTGGAATGCTCTACACTCTGTCATTACTTCCTCAAACCCTCACAGCTTCAACCTCAAACTTCTACCGTGGACCTCACCCCATTCCTAAGAAGGTCCATAAATGGGGCTTTCATAAGCGCACCAGCGTGCCTACCGTCCCTGTCGTATTGTCCCATTTGCTTATATTCCTTTCCTTTGTTCATGTCCATGTTCATACTTACACCTGCTATCTTGTACATTTTTGATAAAGAAAGAAAGAAAGAAAGAAAGAAAGAAAGAAAGAAAGAAAGAAAGAAAGAAATGCATGGAGATAGTGTTGGCAGCTGTTTCTATTTCAATGCTTTAATAACTTGATTTAACAGCAAATTGCCCATTAGTATAAATTCAATTTCAAGATGATTTCAAATCCATCTCTCCCCTCCCCCCCATTGAAATCCATCCACTTTAACTTAAAAAGTCTTGAGATTACCATCGAAGAGCGAGAAAGCTTTGATTCTCCTACAGATTTCCAGTTAAATAGCATTTTAATATGACAGCCAATTCTAAAACTCCTTTCACCAAAAGGCCACCTTGATTCACACGCTTTCTTTTCATATCTGAATTTGCATTTCTTTGGACAGGGACAGCTCCATGGCCAAGTTTCATTTCTCAGCACTTTCTAGCCAACTTTGAAAGCTTAATTCCAGCTGAGCATCTGTCCGTCACCTATAATGGTAGGATTTCTTCAACATCAGTATCTTTAAAGTGGATTAAAAAAATGAATCCTTTTTTAAAAATGGATTTTTCTCCTTTCCCTTATCTCAATTGATAGTTTCTGTGAATGTCCTTTTTTGAAATGCAGACTAACAAATTCCACATTCAAATTTCTGCTTCTTTATCTCTTTGTTTATTTGCTTTATGTACCTTCTCATTGAGCCCATTTTTAAAAATGATTTTGGATTATAACAGGTAGATCCTAATTTATTATTCAATGGTTGCATCCTCTGAAAATTTAACAAAGCAATATTTTTGTGTGGTTTCATTAACATACCAATTGCCAGCTTTTTAGGCTAACCTATAGGCTAAAAGGAAGTTGACAACAGAATTAGAAGTTATTGATAAGTTGTTCTCTTTCTAAATAAAATAGGATGTCCCAGATAAGTCTCCAGAAGAGAAGAACTGAGTCCAGGAGAGAAGAACTGAGTCCAGAAGAGAAGAACTGAGGAATAAAAATATTCATTGAGATGCGAGTCATTTGTGTCCCATTGCTGAAATGAGATTCAGTTGAAAAGTTGGAAGCTTGGCATTCAGACAAATTAGCCATCAATAGACACAGAAACAAATCATATTTACATACCATTAACATGGGACAATTAAAAAGGTAAGAAGGAAACAAAAAGACTCATCCTCTCCAATAGCCAATAAACAGATAAGCAGGGATTAACCCCAGACAAATCAAGCAGAAAATAGTATGCTATCCAAGGTACTACCAAGAGGAAAACCACAGCCTCACCAACACTGGCAGCACAAGCTCCTTTCTATAAACAACGAGCCCACACTCATCACACTGATGAAGTTGCCTAGTTGGGTAATGGAATACCTGCAAGCAAACAACCAAGCTCAGAGAGTATAGGGATTTAACTGTCATAATAGTTGAGAGGTGGCAAAAGGAATTTATGAGCTGGAATTGCTCTGCATTTTAGAGCAAAGCTTTCAAGACAAAAATAGATACGGAAACCTGTTCAGGTCATCCTTAAAATGGACGAATATTTTCACAATTCCTACTATACTTCTCATCCAAAGCAATGCATCTAAAATACAATCCACCAGTGAATAACACATTTACCTCATTTTATCTATCAAGAGTACCGTATTTTTCAGAGTATACGATGCACCTTTTCCCCTCAAAAAAGTAGGTGAAAATATGGGTGCATCTTATATACTGAATACAGCATTTTTTGGCCTCCTGAAACCCCATCCTCTTTGCAAAAATGACTTTGCATAGCCTTTAGGAGGATTCCAGAATACTCTTGGGGGCTGGGGAGGGTAGAAATGAGCGAAAAATGAGCCAGATTTTACTCAAACCCCCCCAGCCCCCAGGAAAACACTACAAGCTTCCTAAACGCTTTGCATGCCTTTTTTTTTGACAAAAAATGGGCCTGTTTTCCTGAAAGTCTGCAGAGTGCAAAAACTTTTTTTAAACAAAATTTCCTCTTCAAAATCTTAGCATGTCTTATACTCCGGTGCGTCTTATACTCTGAAAAATACAGTATTTATTTTTGAGAACTGGATTCCAATTTGGAATGCATTAGACCACGATGGCTGAAGAAACATGAGGTCTCCACACCTTTGATGAGAATGAAAGAAAGATAAATGATGCACAACAGGCCTACCCTTTTCAATTTATCTTTGAATTGGAGGAAAGGATCTCTGTAGGGATGTACACTCAACATTATGTCAGAATTCAGAGCTGCTATGAACAAAAGTGCATCCTCTGAAAATGTATGGTGAGCAAATGGTAGAAGGGTTATTTACTGCAGCTTTCCATTCCTGCAGATCCCAACCATGGTCCCAGTTTACCCTGCTTTAAAAGGGGATTAGCCTTCTTAGAGCAGAGAGTCCCCAAATGTATGCATGGAGCAAAATGATGCAAGGCTTCTGTGTTCTGTTCTGAATCTGTCATCATTCCATTTTATTGGATGACCCAAGTGAAAAAAAAAAGATCAGCCTACGCCAAGCCAGAGACAATTAATTCATAGTTGTCATAAACTGAACCACAGACCTACAGCTAAGGTTTCTGTCATGGTGACAGAAAAGCATAATCAGTCAAATCTAGGCCATTCACAGATGGAAAGGGACAACTCACCACAGCCAATTTGTTGCGGCCAATTAGGCATGGCCAACACACCATGGCCAACTCACTGGAGGATAACTTGCCACGGCCAAGTCACCGAAGGATAACTCACCATGGCCAACTCACGGAAGGATAACTCACCATGGTCAACTCACTGAAGGATAACTCATCATGGCCAACTCACCGAAGGATAACTCACCATGGCCAACTCACCAAAGGATAACTCACCATGGCCAACTCACCAAAGGATAACTCACCATGGTCAATTCACGGAAGGATAACTCACCATGGCCAACTCACCGAAGGATAACTCACCATGGCCAACTCACGGAAGGATAACTCACCATGGTCAACTCACGGAAGGATAACTCACCATGGTCAACTCACCGAAAGATAACTCACCATGGTCAACTCACGGAAGGATAACTCACCATGGTCAATTCACGGGAGGATAACTCACCATGGCCAGCTCACCGAAGGATAACTCACCATGGCCAACTCACCGAAGGATAACTCACCATGGTCAACTCACGGAAGGGTAACTTGCCATGTCCAACTTGCTGCAGAACAATTTGCCGCCGGACAATTTAACAATTAAATTTAATTACTTAAAATAAATTTTAAAATATTTTAATTTTGATCATTCACATTTCATTTTGTCCCCCCCCCTTTTCCAGCCTTTCTTTAATGACTTTCTTTAATCCCCCATTTCTTTGATATTAGTGTAACTCTTGTACCACAGTGTTTTGTTTTGTTTTGTTTTGTTTTTTTGTTTATTATATTTATATGCCGCCCTTTTCCCCCGAAGGGGACTCAGGGCAGCTCACAACTCAAACCAGGGAAGGCGGATACAGACAAAAAATTAAAAAACGACACATAACAATGCATAATTTAAAACACACGACAGTCATACCATTCGAGACGGGGGCAACAGCTCTTTAGCCCCAGGCCTGTCGGAACAGCCAGGTTTTAAGGGCTATGCGGAAGGCCTGGAGGGTGGTGAGGGTTCGAATCTCCACGGGGAGTTCGTTCCAGAGGGTAGGAGCAGCCACAGAAAAGGTTCTCCTCCGAGTTGTCCCGCGATGAGTTGACCAAGGCAAGTTGGCTGTGGTGAGTTGGCCATGGAGATTTGACGGTGGCGAATTGTCATACACCCTTCACAGAATGTATATTGCCATTTTTGATTCCAGGATGCCAAACAGACCTAAGTATAGAAAAGGTTTGGTAAATAATAACAAAGGTGATTTCGCTGGCTTGTCTCATTTCAGCATCTGACAGTGCAACAACACAACACAACACAGAAGCTGACAGAAGCCACTGCTTTTAGAAATGCGTCTGGGTGTCTTTTTGGAAAAAGTTAATCAAGCTCCATTATCTTCTGATCATCTTTTTCCTCCATCCGTGTCTCGCTTTCATATCGGTTCCTTCCCAATTTTCTCTCTTGGTTATCTTTGCAAGGGAACGAAAGAAGCCTGGGGAGAGTTGATAAAAAGAAAGAAAAAAAAGAAAGATTGTACTAAGCCGCACAACAGAAGGAAATGGCAACTCAGCCCCCCGAAGTCCATCTCTTTAAAGAGTGTATTCTGTATCCCAAATTGATTGGAGAAAAAAAGACAGTTTTAGAGATTAGAAATATGCCAGCTAATGATTTGGGGGATATTTCCATTTGGTTTATTTGGGGAACAGATTTTAGCCTTTCCAGCATCTTCCATGGAACTAACCAATAACCAGAACTAATTTCCTTGTATTTACTTTGTACCATGACAATAAAGGCTATACTATAATGAAACATTCCACCATTTGTCTGGAATATTATAGGGCAGTGATGGTGAACCTTTTCAGCACTGAGGGCCCAAACTGGAATGTGCATGCACAAGTGTACATGGCAGAGGTGGGTTCCTACCAGTTCTCACCTATTCGGTAGAACCGGTTCGTCAAATCTACTGAACCGGTTAGAAGAGGTTCCACCAGTGGACCCGGAAAGCAGGCCACACCTACGGAAGAGGCTCCAAAATTTTTTGAAACCCACCACTGGTCCTTGGATATGATTATTCTACACTCTCATGCTCATATTTATAAAACTCAGTGCCTCTGTGAAAGGTAAGGATGACTACTGCGTTTGTGGTGCAATCAGAACATTGCGTGTGTTGAAGTTGTTTTAACGCAAACCAAAGATGCCTCTTAAAAAACAAGTTTACATCATATTCTTATGCATGCCAGTGCTGTGTGTGAGGTAATTTAAGGTGGTTCTGAAAAGTGCCGTCGGCATCTTCATATCCGTTCACATGGGCGGCAAGCCACTCCCATTCGGTCACATGGGTGGCAAGCCACTCCCACAAAGGAGGCCACACCCACAGAGTAGGTTTGAACAATTTTTGAAACCCACCACTGGTACATGGGTGCACGCCCGAGTGCTGGAAACCTGAAGACCAGCTGCCTTTTGAAAAAGCACTTTTCAGATGATGATGCACCTTTGGGATGGTTTCCAGCATGCATATGTGTGCTGGCCAGCTGGTCTTCATGCATGCTGGAATACCAGATACCAGAAGACCTGCTGACTGGCACGCACATGTCTGTTTTTTGCCCATTTTGTGGATCATCTTTAGGCTATTTTTCTGGCTGTTTGGGGCCATTTTTCTGGCTTCTTTGGGGCCATTTTTCAATCTGTTTTGGAGGCATTGGGGGGGGGGCATTTTTGGGCTGTTTTGGGGGCAAAACCAGCCTGAAAATGGCCTAAAACTGGTCTGAAAACTGTCCCAAATCAACCTCTTTTTTAGCCATTTTTGGGCCATTTCAAAGACCAGCTGGTACATGCCCACAGAGTGGACTCTGTGCCAACTCTGGTGTCCATGCCATAGCTTTGCCATCACAATTATAGGGTCTCCTGCTTGAGCAGAGAGTAGGACTAGAAGACCTCCACAGTCTCTTCCAACGCTTGTTATTTTATATTCTAGGATGTGAGGAATGTAAAAGGCAGAGCCTTCAATCTTACATTTATAGCCCCCACCTTCATTTTTGGACCCTTTTCCCTGCAAAAACTCAATTTATTTATTTTTAAAAAAAAATCCTATCCTATCTTCAGTCTGGGAATGCAAGGTGGCATATGGAAAACTCTCTCTTCACCCTTTTCCAGTGGTGGGTTCCTACCGGTTCGGACTGGTTCGGCAAACCGGTAGTGATTTGGCGGCCTGGGTCACTGGAACTGGCAGTGACCCAGGCCTGCCATGCCCCTGAACCAGTTCCCCGGTCTCTTTTCCCATCGACGGCATGTTTCTGTGTGTGTGCAGAACAGTTTTCAGTAAACTGCGCATGCGCAACAACAAGCGGCAGGCAAACTAGCGAAGTGAGCATCACGCATGCAAAACACCTGCTCTCAGAAAACTGGTAGTAAACCGGTTAGGAACCTACCACTGCCCTTTTCCCACAATAAACTTGGGAGGAAGTTGATCTGACTAAGAAATCAATGCCATTCAAGTCAGGACTAGTTTTATTGTAACAGCCATAGTAACTGTCAATCTAAGATACTCCAGACAAGAAGCGCTAACCATGGGTATTGATACTACCTTTATTGAAAGGTTACAGTAACAGAATCTTACAAGTCTAAAAAATACCACTTCCCTCCCTTATGTTTACTCTCCAGAAAAATAGAGAGGGTCCTTTCTAAGATTCTCTCCACCTCCATCCCTCCTTTAGACTCAGATTTCTCTTATAGCAATAGCACTTAGACTTACATACCGCTTTACAGTGCTTTTACGGCTCTGTCGAAGCGGTTTACAGAGTCAGCATATTTTCCCCAACAATCTGGGTCCTTATTTTACCCACCTCGGAAAGATGGAATGCCGAGTCAACCTTGAGTTGGTGAGATTTGAACTGCCAAACTACAGCTAGCAGTCAGCTGAAATACTGTGCTCTAACCACTGTGCCACCAGGGCTCTATTATTCAGACTTATCAGACTGTTGTCTAGGCTGAGACTGCTCCTCTTGTCTCTCAAGGTCATTCCCACATACTGTTGCATCAACAGAACCTTGGAAGTCTGAACATGCTTCTCCCACCCTTTAACCTGATGTGAATTGGAGAGGGTCTGGTCTGAAATGTTTACTCGTAGTACTTTTTTTGGCTTGGGCTCAAGACCCCTTTATCTGATCCTTGCCTTGGTAATGTCTCTTCCTCCTGTATTTCAAAGTCATTCTCTACTCCCTCTCCATGGAGAGAAAGATTGGCCCATGGCTTAGATAGGAGAGTTTGAACCTGGGCTTTCTCAGCATTAATCCAACACCTTAAATATTATGCTAATTTCAGCCCCCACCGAAGAAGATGTAATAAAGAAAATTTTCCCTCCTAGGAGGGAATGTAGGAGAGAAGGAAGGGGGGAAGGAAGGAGGAAAGGAAGGAGAGAAGGAGAAAAGAAAGGAGGGAAGGAGGGAAGGAAGGAGGGAAGGAGAGAAGGAGGGAAGGGGAAGGAGGGAGGGAAGGAAGGGGAGTAGGAGAGAAGAAACGAGGGAAGGAAAGAGGGAGGGAGGGAAGAAGAAGTAGGACCGTTGTAAGATAAGATGGATCTATGGGATGTTAAAAAAGCAATCTTTAAGTATATTGTCAACAGTAGGGAAAAATTGTTATAAATACATATTATTAATAACAGTTATGAGATCATATAACTGTGAATGTATATATGAAATTGATAAAATTAATAAAACAAAATAAAATATAAAAATAAAAAAATTAAAAAAAGAAAATTTTGATCTGTGCAGAAATGGATAGACTGACCCTAGAAATCAAAAATACAGACAAGACAGAATATTATGAAACTTGGAACAAAATGCATCCATGGTTGGAAAGGAGGAAAAAGAGTCGGAACAGAATATTTTGAGGATTGTAAAATTGGAAATGGGTAATACATAGATAAATATATAAAGGAGGATGAGGGATATGTTAATAAGATTACTGTCGCTACGTATGATAAGTAGAAACTGTATATGTTATTATGTTGAAATATTTATGGAAATGACAAAGCCAGAAAGGTCGCTCTCTGTCCAATGCTTTTAATGTTTATTCAATACTTAAAAAAAAATATTATGCTAATATTATCCTGTGCTGTTTGATTTCTTCCATCTCCAATGCTTGCATTCATGTTTCACTGTTATGCCAAAGGACCCATCTCTATGGCTTCCCCCCCACCCCAATTCAGCTCATAATCTGTAGATTTCCAGGGCAGCAATTTGCCAAAGCGAGACAACCACTCCAAGCTGCAGAGGAGCAGGGACAGAGAGCCATTTAGCAATAGCAATAGCAGTTAGACTTATATACCGCTTCATAGGGCTTTCAGCCCTCTCTAAGCGGTTTACAGAGTCAGCATATCACTCCCACAGTCTGGGTCCTCATTTCACCCACCTCGGAAGGATGGAAGGCTGAGTCAACCTTGAGCCGGTGAGTTTAGAACCGCTGAACTGCAGATAACAGTCAGCTGAAGTGGCCTGCAGTACTGCACCCTAACCACTGCGCCACCTCAGCACCTCCCTCCATCAGCTAACACTTTGCTTTGGGCCTGATGAAGGTGTCCAGTCAGCAGGGGCATCAGTGCAGTAGTGGGTTGCAGGCAGTACGGCCCAGTACAGGTGTACCGGTGCCTGCCGGGAGCACCAGGTACCGTTGTGGTACAGTGCTCCATTTCATTTCATTTATTTCATTTACTTTATTTGTATGCCGCCCTTTTCCCTGAGGGGACTCAGGGCGGCTCACAATTCAGGAGGAGGGAAGGACAAACAAGTTACAAACATGAAGACAATACATCATTAAAAAAGCACAACAGTCATACTATTCGAGTGGGGTTGGAGTCTTTAGCCCCAGGCCTGTCGGGACAGCCAGGATTTCAGGGCTACGCGGAAGGTCTGGAGGGTGGTGAGGGTACGAATCTCCACGGGGAGTTCGTTCCAGAGGGTCGGAGCAGCCACCGAGAAGGCTCTCCTCCGGGTAGTTGCCAGTCGACATTGGCCAGCTGATGGAATTCGGAGGAGGTCTAATCTATGGGATCTTATTGGCCTAGTGGAGGTAATTGGCAGTAGGCGGTCTCTCAAGTACCCAGATCCAATACCATGAAGGGCTTTGTAGGGCTTTGTAGGTGACAACTAGCACCTTGACGCGCACCCGGAGAGCAACAGGCAGCCAGTGCAGCTCCAGAGGGCCCACCTGCCCACCTAAGCTCCTTACCTGTATTTGAGCTCTTCGGCACTTCCGTGCAGGAGTGTACAGGCCTGCGTGATGCTCCGCCGAGTGGCTGGAGTGTCCCGGAGGCGTTGCAAAGTTGTCGTGGAGGTAAGGATACATGCGCATGCTGCATGTGTAGGCAGGCATGCTGCATGTGTGCATGTGGGAGACACCGGGTCCTGTTGCACCATACTGGATGGCAGGTATGGCATGACAGCCAGAGACGTGCCAAAGGATAGGGCTTCAGTGACAGCTCTGCACCCACCTTTTTGCACATTATGGCGCTGCCATGCTGCTCTTGCCAATCAGTTCCCCTCAAACAACTGAAGCCAAGGCTCTTTCTCCATCTGGCCCCCGCTTCTCCTGATCTGCCACCCACATGATGGGCTGCCTGCTAAGAACAAAGCAAGGTTATGGCAGACACTTGAAAGGAGACCGGGAAGGCTGTAATTATGGAGTCTGTCTGGCAAGAACAAAGGATGCTTATTCACAGGGTACGTGCACGTGTAAAGCTTGTATCAATTATGGGTGGTTAGAAAGCTGATAAAAGTAAGGAAGAGTTAGGCATCTTGCAGACCTCAGCTAGAAGGAAGGAATAGAGATGGCCTGGAGCAAATAGAACGTGCATTAGACAACTCCTGAAGCATTCATTAGCCAAGGCTTAAGAGTAGGTATTGCTAGAGTCCAATAGAATACTGTATTTTTCAGAGTATAAGACATACCTTTCCCCCCCCCCCAAAAAAGAGGGTGAAAATCTGGGTGCATCTTATACACTGAATACAGCATTTTTGGCTTCCCGAAACCCTGCCCCCTTCACAAAAATGGACATGCAGAGGGTTTGGGAGGCCTGCAAAGTGCTCCTGGGGGCTGGGGAGGGCAAAAATGAGTTAAAATGGGCCTTTTCTGCTTGTTTTTGCTCCCCCAGCCCCCAGGAGCACTCTATAAACCTCCCAAAGCCTAAGCATGCCCTGTTTTTTGCAAAACAATGGCCCTGTTTTTGTCCCCCTTGGCCCCCAGGAGCCTTTGCAGGCCTCTCAAACTCGCTGCATGGCCCATTTTTCATAAAAAAATGAGGTGTGCAGAGAGTTTGGTAGCCCTGTAGAGTGCAAAAATGTTTTTTTTTAATTTACTTCTTCAAAATCTTGGTGCCTCTTATATTCTGGTGCGTCTTATAGTCTGAAAAATATGGTAATTGTTAAATATTACTAAAATGTTTATTAGATGATATTTCTTATATATCCCACCTTGTACCACTTTCTGCATTAGTGAAAATGTATACAGCTTTCTCAGTTGCTGGGTGGGCATGGCCATGTGAGCATGGCCATCTCAGCCTCCTGCACCATGGTGGGTGGTCCCCCAGGGAGGCTTTCCTCAAACCTTCCAGGAGGGCAAAAATGGCCTCCCTTGGGCTCCGAAAACAGGCCTGTTTTTGGACTTCCATGAGGCCCCGTTTTCGCCCTTGCAGAGCCTTTGTGTGGGCCCTGCACTTACCTGGCATGATGAATGGGCCACATGGAGATTCCTGGGAGGGCAGGGTGGGCTGGGCGGGGCCAGCCAGTCCTTGCAACAACCGGTACAGTGAACCAGATTACCATCCAGTTCGCCCGAACTGGTGTGAACCAGCTGAATCCCACCCTTGAGCTTTCTTAATTCTGTTGTTCAAGGTTCCTTGGCATTTTGGCCAGGACCCCTTTACTTGGAGCACTTCAATGGAAGGAAACAAAACCTGCATCTCATGTCTGGTGTTCTTCATCAGTCTCGACACCAGACTCAGATCCAAATTGGGGACAACACACTCCCATGAACTATTGACGCGTTGGAGCTCTTCCGCTCAAGGGGATTGTTCTCAGCTCACCTGGGCTGTGTCTGGTCACAGAATAGAAGCCACTTGGAGAACTGAGAAGATACCCTATCCTGGCTCCACTGCTCTTGATTAGGACCCAGAGCAAAAATATACCAATATACCAATTCCACATCTCCGAAATGTGGAATTTGTATGTATTCTATTCCTCTTGGACTCTGCCAATTCCATGGAGGCTCCAGGTCTATCCTTGCCATCTGCAGACAAAATTTAGGGCTGCTCTCCTCCTTTATCAAAAGTGCCGGTTGGCTTCTGAAATTCAGGAGAGCAATGATGGCCGAGGAGCACAGATAGTTTGCTGGAACTTTCTTCTACCTGTTTTAACAATCTGAATGAGTCCCAATTGTATGCAAGAGCCATGGTGGTGCAGTGGTTAGAATCAGGGGTGGTATTCACTTACCTTCCCTACCAGTTCACAAATGTGAGCTCAGCCTTCTACACATGCCCTTTTGGCTAAAAAAGGACCTAAATGGGATGCCATAGAGCCAGGGAGGGTGGGAGGGGCTACCTACATTTTCCGCTACCAGTTTGGGTGAAACAATCCAAACCGGTAGAATACCACTTAGAATGCAGTAGTGCAGGCTACTTCTGCTGACTGCCGGTGGTCTACAATTTGGCATTTCGAATCTCACCAGGCTCAAGGTTGACTCAGCCTTCCATCCTTCCGAGGTGGGTAAAATGAGGACCCAGATTGTTGGGGGCCATATGATGACTCTGTAAACCACTTAGAGAGGGCTGAAAAGCACTGTAAAGCGGTATATAAGTCTAAGTGCTATTACTATTTTTAAAGTAATTTTATTAAAGTTTACAAGTACAAAGTTTAAAAAACTAAAATAAACTAAGGGAAAGGTAAAAAGATAAAAAAAGAAATGTAAAAGTGGAAATAAATTTTTAAAAGAAGAAAAGAAAAAGAAGATATTTAAAAGATGATTCTTCCTTCCTTCAGACAAGTATAACAACTTGGTTACTTAGCACCTTCTCCAGTACTTCAATTCAAAAACAAAACAATTTTTCCATGCATCATCCATTGTCAATAATATAATTCATTCCTAGTCAGCAACATGTATATATAACCCTGGCTGGCTGATAAGGAGTCGAGCTCTGTAGCTCAATGGTTAACACATCTGCCTAAGAGGCAATAGAGCACAGGTTTGATTCCCAACAAGGGTGTGGCTAGCTGATGAGAGCTAAATAGCTTGAAATAGATCTATACTAGTCTCCCTTTATTTATTTATCAGCATAAATATAACAAACATACACACACACACACACACACACACAAACTATATATATATATATATATATATATATATATATATATATATATATATACACACACACACACACACACACACACACACACATACACTGTGTATGTATGTATGTATGTATGTATACTGTATATATATATATATATATATATATATATATATATATATATATATATATATATACAGTATACATACATACATACATACATACACAGTGTATGTGTGTGTGTGTGTGTGTGTGTATATATATATATATACACACACACACACACACACACATACACTGTGTATGTATGTATGTATGTATGTATACTGTATATATATATATATATATATGTATGTATGTATGTATGTATGTATGTATGTATGTATGTTATATTTATGCTGATAAATAAATAAAGGGAGACTAGTATAGATCTATTTCAAGCTATTTAGCTCTCATCAGCTAGCCATACCCAAGTTTGGGAATCGAACCTGTGCTCTATTGCCTCCCAGGCAGGGAGTTAACCATTTGAGCTACAGAGAACGACTCCTTTATCAGCCAGCCAGGGTGGGAGGTATATACTTAAAGTCACAACCCCTGGTATGCCCAAGTATGGGAGGAAGGTCACACTTCCACTCTCTGTCATTAGGCTCGTCACAAGAGACCATCCAGACAGAAACCCAATATAACAAATGTAACAAAAAAGGCAACAGTAAAAAATATTGGGTCAGCTAGCCATACCCTTACTGGGATTTGAACCTGAACTAGCTGATGAGAGCTAAATAGCTTGAAATAGATCTATACTAGTCTCCCTTTATTTATTTATCAGCACAAATACAACAAAATGTAACAAAAAGGCAACAGTAAAAATATTGGGTTTCTGCCTGGATGGTCTCTTGTGATGAGCCGAAGGACAGAGCATGGAAGTAGTGATCTTCCGCCCATATTTGGGCATACTGGGGGTTGTAAAAATCTTGTATGTATGTATGTATGTATGTATGTATGTATGTGTGTATGTGTATGTGTATGTGTATGTGTATGTGTATGTATATGTATATGTATATATACTGTATATGTATATATACTTATATGTATGTTTGTGTGTGTGTGTGTGTACATACATACATACATACATACATATATATATGAACAATTTCAGTCATTCTTGTTTGTTTCCTCTCAGAAACAGTTTCTTTGATTTCACACATTCCTTTGCAAATCTGAGATAAGAAGGCTTTCCATGTTGATGTATCATTTGTATATTCCCTTTTGTCAGCTGGGGAAAAACCAGGGCCATGCCTGAAGGTTCAGATTAACTGGTTTATAAAAGCCCATGCACAAGAATCTTCTCAACTAACAATGAACACCTGGTTACAACTCGATTAAGGTCAATGGCATGGCATGGCAAGGGATTGGATTTAGTTTCCTTGTGGCTGTGTAATGATTTTAAACTGATGCCTCTTTTAATTCCTCCCCCGGCTCTCCCCCTCTTCTACACCAGGGGTGTCAAACTAAATTTCATTGCGGGCCGCATCACGGTTGTGTTTGATGTCGGGGGGGGGGACAGGGAAGAGTGTACATAGCCAGGGTGGGTGTGGCCAGCTTGACATCACTCATGTTGGGGGGGCTGTGGTGGCCGGAGTGTTTTGCCAGAGAAAACGGGCTCCTGAGCTTCTCTTTTGACTGTGATGGCCTCCTGCAACCCTCTTCCAATGAAAATGGAATGCATGGACTTCTCAAGCTCCATTTTTGTTGGCAGAGGCACCGCGGACCAGTCCCTCACTGTTTCCAGGACAGCCCTGTGGGCCAAATCTGAGCACCCTGCGAGCCAGATCGAGGCCCCGGGTTTTGAGTTTGACACCCCTGTTCTACATCTTTAATTATTAAGACATAAACTGGTTTCCATTTTGGCATTTTCTCCCATATAACTTTTATAATCCAGCATATTTTTTTCTCCTAATCTACATTCAGATAAACCCCAGACTCTGTTTTCCAATAAAATGTTTTTTTCTATGTCCTTTACTATAGTATCAAACATTCTTGTAAGTAATTTCTGAATGTTCCCAAACAGCCTTGATTTCTTCTAAAGTCAAATCGTAGTTGCTCCATTGTATAAAGGGATTCCTTCTTTTATTGTAATCCTTTGTTCTCTCTGGTTCTCTCTAGTCAATCCTCAAAGTCCCCTCTTATCATCTGTTTATTTTCCAGTCAATAAAACTTTCCCACAGGAGAATTTCTTACAGTTAATTTCAAAATCTTCATTATTCTTTCATTTGAATTTTGAAACCCTCCACAGGAAATATTCTTTCAAGTCCATCTAGCTCCTTAACTTAGAAAAATCAACATTCTAGTCTCCCAGTTTACCAAAAAAAAATCCTTTTTCTTTTCTTTTAATCCTTTTCTTTTAATCCTTACATTTACATCAGCTCTTTGTTCATCCAGAGTAGAACGATGTATTCCCGGTGACATAATAAAACGTATCCTTCAGAAAGTTCTTAACGTCAAAGAAGTTTGTAAGGTAAAGGTAAAGGTTCCCCTCGCATATAAGTACTAGATGTCCCCGACTCTAGGGGATGATGCTCATCTCTGTTTCAAAGTCAAAGAACCAGCGCTGTCCGAAGATGTCTCCATGGTCAAGTGGCTGGTATGTCTAAACGCCAAAGGCTCACAGAATGCTGTTACCTTCCCACCAAAGTGGTCCCTATTTTTCTACTTGCATTTTTACATGCTTTCGAACTGCTAGGTTGGCAGAAGCTGAGACAAGGAATGGGATCACATTCCGTTATGTGGTCCTAGAGATTCGAACCACCGAACTGCTGACCTTTCTGATGGACAAGCTCAGCGTCTTAGCCGCTGAGCCACTGTGTCCCTGAAGTTAGTAAGGAGCAGCTTCTAAAAAGGTTAAGAAAGGTCGGCAATCCCAGTGTTTCTTGGAAAAGTGCTGAATCACAGCTTAGCCAAAATGATTATTTCCCTAGTATTCAGCCAGTTCTGACAGGTTCTGGAGAACCGGTAGCAGAAATTTTGAGTAGTTCAGAGAACTGGCAAATAGGCTGGTTCTCTGCCCCCACTGCCTCCCCAGCTGATCTTTTTTTGTTGCCCTGAACAGGAGAACTGAGATGGAAAGCAGGGTAGTGGGGTGGGGAGGGAATGGGGATTTTTCAGTGTCCTTCCCTTGCCACGCCCACAAAGCCACGCTCACAGAACCGGTAGTAAAAAATTTGAATCCCACTACTGCCCAGCTTCCAAACTTCTCAAACTCCTAGAGCAGACTAGCTATTTTAAGATGTCTTCGTAAGGCAATCCTGTGTGGAGCAACTGAATAGGCAATCTTGGTCTTCCCCTTAATCTGGAGAGGAATTTTCAGAGCTAACCCCAATTGTATGCTTTTCAGAGTTATAAACCACTAGGGTTATGAGGTATAAAATGGATAGTTATATAAATATTTAAAATAAATACACAAATGACTCCAATCTTTCTTAATAAACGGTTCAATCATGCCCTTAATAATTTGGGTTGTCCTTCTTTGAGTCTTTTCCAGACAGAACTGTACATCCTGTTGCTAAAACCTGAGAACTGTTTTAGCCCAGCAGATAAACCACCAAGCTGGCTCCTTCTTTTCCCACTAACCAAAATGTTATTCTATATTAACCAAGATGTTCTTCTCCAGTAACATTGTACTGGAAACTCGGGCATACAAAACCTTTGCCAGACCAATTCTTGAATACAGCTCGTCTGCCTGGAATCCACACTGTTTATTGGACATTAATACAATTAAGGAAGTCCAGAGGTATTTCACGAGAAGAGTCCTCCACTCCTCTGCTCACAATAGAAACCCTTATCCCCCCCAGGCTTGAAATTTTGGACTTGAACAATCTAGAACTATGCTGCCTACAGTTTGACCTAAGCTTAGTACACAAAATTGCCTGCTACAACGTCCTACCTGTCAATGACTTCTTCAGCTTCAACCTCAATAATACACGGGCAAACAATCGATACAAACTCAAGGTAAACCACTCCAAACTCGATCGCAGAAAATACAACTTCAGCAACAGAGTGGTCAACACCTGGGATGCTCTACCTGACTCTGTTGTTACAACCTCAAACCCTCACAGCTTCAACCTTAAACTGTCTATCTTGGACCTCACCCCATTACTAAGAGGTCCGTAATGGGGGCGTGCGTAAGCACACCAGCATGCCTAACATCACTCTCCTACTGTCCTCATCTATTTGTATTGATTTCTTTCATTTATATCCATGCTTATATTTATACCTGCTATCTTGTACATGTTTGACAAACTAATAAATACAAACACAAACCATCCACTTCTGAAACTGGGAAGGGAAGAAGAACAACTGATGGTAGAAAAAATTCTGATGGATTTTGGTAATGAGAGGCTTCGCTTTGTTATACCCATCATTAAGCTTCAAGAGAGAGAAAGTTAATAGACCACGTAATGGAATTATCATACGAGATGATTCTGTTCCCAAATAATGAAAATAAGTACTTCTTTCCATGGAAATGAGACGGACTCTCTTCAAACTCTCAAAGGGAGAAATTCAGACTGCTTATATGTTTCGCATATATACAAATAGGAGCCACTCCAGGGCAGGGATTGAAATCTGCAAGTTGGCAGGATAAGACTATGCCAACCATCTTGCAAAATCTGATGCACAAACACACAGAGACTGCAGATTCTGTTGTTATTGCAATTTATTTCTACAATGAGGGCACCTTGAGTTACTGTGTATTCATTAACGAAGTAATTTAGACAATATTTGTGTCTTGGAATGCAAAGAATAATCGAATTGAAATGGTCAGATTTTGGGGCAAGCAACAAGAATCTTTTGCACAAGAATTCCTATCTAAGAATAATGGAAGTTGTAGCCTAACTCGTGACCCGTCAAAACCGCGGTAGACAAAAGCGCGCTCGACGAAAGCGCGTACCTGACGTCATCAGCAGCGCGATGAAAAAAATTAAAAATAAATTAAATTGAAATTAAAATAAAATTAAAGCAAGCCGATTCACATAAAGGTAAGGGTTAGGTTTAGGGTTAGGGTTAGGGTTAGGTTAAGGGTTAGGGTTAGGTTTAGGGTTACGTTAAGCGTTAGGGTTAGGTTTAGGGTTAGGTTAAGGGTTAGCGTTAGGTTTAGCGTTAGGTTAAGGGTTAGGTTTAGGGTTAGGTTTAGGGTTACGTTAAGGATTAGGTTTAGGGTTAGGTTTAGGGTTAGGTTTGGGGGGGTTAGGGTAAGGTTTTCGCTTTAATTTTAAATTTACCGCTCACAGCGCGATGTTTTCGTCGCGCTATGATGACGTCACGTACGCGCTTTCGTCGAGCGCGCTTTTATCTACCGCGGTTTTGTGGTGGAACCAGCCTAACTCTTTCAGAAGAAGCAGATCGTAGATAAGGGATGTTAAAACAGTGCAAATCCGATCACAATGGAAAAACAACAGATTTGTTTAAATAAAGCTGGTGACTAGGCAACAATGCTGGGGAAGCTAGTAAATGATTCCAATCACTTGTACACAAATTTTAAGAGCTGTGGTGGTGCAGTGGTTAGAATGCAGTACTGCAGGCTACTTCTGCTCACTGCTTACTGACTGCAATTTGGCAGTTCGAATCTCATCAGGCTCAAGGTTGACTCAACCTTCCATCCTTCCGAGATCAGTAAAATGAGGATCCAGATTGTTGGTGTTCTGTAGGGAGAACGAGGCAGACAGGAACTGAGGCAAGGCAGGTTGAAGCTAACACAACCTTTATTTACAGTGACATACAGCTCAATGTAAGGCAAACCTCGAACTGGCAAACAGCAAAGCAAAGGACAGCTGAGAGCCCTGTCAGACGCTTAACCAATAGGATCGCGGGTTTCTCCCGCCAGCTGGCTGCTCGCATGTCAGCCAATCAGGAGCCAGCAATGGCATGGTAGACTCCAGTACTTAACAGTTGGGGCTAATATGCTGACCCTGTAAGCCACTTAGAGAGGGGTGGAAAACACTGTGAAGTGATATGTAAGTGTAAGTGCTATTGCTATATGCAGGCATCCATAGAACTTTGCACATAGGATATGGCGAGAGACTGAAGGAATATATTAGACTGGACCAGTGTTTCTCAGCCTTGGTCTTTTGAAGATGGCTGGACTTCAACTCCCAGAGTTCCCCAGCTATCATGATAGATAATTATCCAGCTTCTGTCTAAAAACTTCCAGTGAAGGGAAGAAGCCACTCCAAGCAGAAACACATTCCACTTATTATCAGTTCTTACTGTCAAGAAGTTCTTTCTAATGTCTAATCTTTCATTTCAATCTTGAAGTTTGGTCCCCTAATTTTAAGTTTTACCTTCTGGAGCAACCTTAAACAATCAAAGAGCCACAAAGATCCTAACTAGAAGCCCCCTGTTCAATTCTGGAGTCGACTCAAAATCCAGTTCCCACATCATAGAGTCTCCTCCTAGCATGGCATCCTTTTTCCTTTTATCGCCCAGAAGTCCAGTTCCCTCACCATAGAGCCTCCTCCTAGTGTGGCATCCTTTTTTCCTTTTACTGACTGATGACAGGGAGCCACAGCAGAAGGATGAAAGAGCCACATGAGGCTCCAGAGCCGCAGATTGCGGACCCCTGCTCTAAAATGTGGCTTGCCGTTCAGGCATACAAAGACAATAATATGTCTCCTTTCAACTTTCTCTGCCTGCCGGGAGAATGATTGGATAAGCAACATCTTAGCCATCAGAAAGATTGTAGGTTTGGCAAATGTCTCCTAAGAGACCCTCCCTAGTTTCTTGTGCTTTAAAGGCAAAGTGGGGGAAAATGTACTTTCGGAATCGCAAGATTCTGTTAATGTAACTTTACAATCAAGTTAGAGCTGGAACTTCTGGGGATGCTTCTCGTCTGGACTATCTCACTAGGCAGACATCTTTTTTCCCCCAAATCTGTGGTAAGTGGCCTTAGAACAATGAAATATGCTGGCTGGAGAATTCTGAGAGTTGAGGTCCATAGTACTTCAAGCGGCTGAGGTTGGAAAAGACTGTTTTGTTTCGTTTCGTTTATTGGTTTTGTATGCCGCCCAATCCTGAAGGACTCCGGGCGGCTCACAATAAAATGGGGGAGGGGATAAATAAGACAATACAAACAATATTAGAATACACAACAGTCACAAATGGAGCAGGGCTGGCTATTTCAACAGCCCCCAGCCTGCCGGAACAGCCAGGACTTAGTAGCTTTACGGAAGGCCAGGAGGGTAGTAAGGGTCCGGATCTCCACGGGGAGCTCGTTCCAGAGGGCCAGAGCAGCAACAGAGAAGGCCTCCCCTGGGGGGTCACCAGCCGACATTAGTTGGCAGATGGGACCTGGAGAAGGCCGAGCCTGTGTGATCGAATCGGTCTTTGGGAGGTAATCGGCAGGAGGCGGTCTCTCAGATACCCAGGTCCGATGCCATGCAGGGCTTTATAAGTAACAACTAGCACCTTGAAGCAAGTCCGGAGACTGATGAGCAGCCAGTGCAGCTCGCGGAGGATAGGTGTAACGTGGGTGTACCTAGGTGCACCCACAATCGCTCGTGCAGTTGCATTCTGGACTAGCTGAAGTCTTCGAACACTTTTCAAGGGCAGCCCCATGTAGAGCGCATTACAGTAATAAACTAGCAGCAGTATCTGGCTTAGATACTTCCTCCTTCGAATACATGAAATGAATAATCATGAATAGTAGCAGTGCTTTATTATCTCTGAATCAATACGGCTGCCTGTACAATCTCAGATTGATGGCCCATTAACTCTAGTAGGGCTGACCATCGCTGACAGTAACCACTTAGATTTCCAGGCAGGCATTTTTGTAAATGACCTGAAGATGCAATGATTCATCCTGGAATTATTGACACAGTAATTCTTCTACACACTTTACAGCCCCTCCTTGTACAGTTAGTCCTCACTAAGGAAATTAAATGACTGAAATTAGGGTGACTCTGAAAAAGGAGGCTTAACACTGGCCCTTGAAGTTGCAGCTGTCCCAGGACCCTCTCAGTCACACAATTGACAATCAGCACATGCTTATGAGACTTGCAGTGTCCCACAGACATGTAATCATGACCTTGCAAATGTCACAGCCGGTTTCCAACCAGCAAACTCAATGGGGAAGCCAGCTGGAAATTGCAAGTTGCAATGCTGTGACATTATGCTTAACAACTGGAGGGGATTCACGTCATGATTGCAGTCAGAACTGATATCATAAATCAGTGTGATCACAAGATGTTTCGTTTTACAGTTGCTTAGTTGATGCAGGAGGGGGTGCACAGGTAAACCCACCAAGTGCTGGCCAGGTTAGGTGGTCTTAATAGGATGGACCTTATAAATTCATATTAGCTTGGCTTTTCATTCTAGTGCCCTGGAGTTCCAAAGTTGACTTTTAGCTGGAGTGAACTTTCTCTCCAACTTCCTCATAAGTATTAAAAATAGGGCTGAACAGTGTGGCAAGACCCTGTAAAGGAGGGGCACAGGAAGCCAGTCGTGGGTGAGAGATAGAACAGAGGTAAAAACTGCTGACAGCTTAAGATATTATAGGAACTTCTCTTTTTTGTATTTTTCCTATGTACTTCTCTGTAACATTCCAAATAAACTTCCCCTTTTTTGAAATGTCATGCTTGTCTCGTGTATGGAAACGACTTGAGAATGCACAGTGTGGAACATGGCATAAAAGTAGCATCCTGGGCAGAGCCCAGGCAGTTCAGATTTTGGTGTGTGAACATGCTGAACTCGATGCATCAAATAAACCTGTTTCTCTCACCTTCGTGGTCTCAAGTCCTGGTCTTTCGTAAGTAGATTACAAACCTCAATCTGCTGCAACATAGTGACATATTTTTGGTCCCAGTTGCAGGTGGTAAGTGAGGAGCAGCTGTATGTCTACATTCCATCCCCAGAAGCTTGGACAGGAAGAAGACAGATAGGTTGTCTCCATTCAAATAGCAAACCACTTGCATATTCTTCATGTAACCATGACATGCCCAAGAAACACTTTACAGTTACCCTCTGGATATAACCCTAGCCCTGATAATTATTGTAGGGGTTGCTGTTGTTGTTTTTGATATATTAAAAATACCAGGACAGTGGTAATCTTATGTTCTGACCTAGGCTTCCTAAGAGCATAAGGCAGACTCCTCATTATTCTCTCTGGGAGGGACCATTCACTATCCACATGTGCCTTTACCCCCCAGTCGGCCGTTCTTCTTTAAATGTTCCCTTCTCCTGGCAGCTCTGTGCATGTGCACATCAGGAACAGGCTCCAGCTGTTCTTCTGCCCCACTGATATCCAACTCCAAAGGCAGCTGATAACTGGCATACGGCTCTGGCCCCCTCTCTGCCTCCAATATAGAGCCCTCATCAGAGCCTTCCCCAGACTCCAGGACTGGCCTATGTTCCTCCCCAACCTACTCACTGCCTACCACCAGCTTCCCTGGCGCTGGTGGGCCACAACATCTTTCTGGTGAAATATGATACCAGCTATATTCTTGCAAAATGCCTTGTAGATTGATTGGGCTGTTGATTATTCTGATTAGCAATTTCACACAACATCTTTGCAGCTTTCCTAGTGCCATGTCGTAGTTCAGCCCTTTGTAAGATCTTTTAAATCCAAGCAGATATGCGAGGTGTAAAGTAAATGAAGAAAAACATGGACAATTAGAAAGCAGTTTGCACATCATTACTGTGAAGCTGTGAGAAGCTTCAATTGGCAACTCTGAGATATTTTTAGGGCTCCCTCTTCTGAAATGTTAATGTCCCGGTGATCCTGGGCCTCTTCTACAACCTACAACCACCATGATGATGAAAATAAAAGGTGCATAGCCTGAATTCACCTTACCATGCAATAAGTAGACAGAAGTTCAGAAGTTATGGGACACCACCATGCCCACTTCATCTTTGTCCTCCCACACCACAGATTACTATGCCTTTAGTGTTACTACAGTGGGTACTAAAGGCAAGTTCCACGTGCAGCTTTCAAGAGAAGGGTAAGTCTATTTACCCTGCTTATTCCTGCAATCCTTGATTCACAAATAGGGGCCGAACTCTTGAGTATGCCAAAAAGATGTTCAAATTCTTCCCAGCAGAGAAGCACTCAGGAAAGTTTTAGCATCCAGGAAAAATCTGAAGTCCTGTGTAAGAGTCCTGAACAGTATATAACAAAATTCTAAAGAATTTCAGACGAAGGATCGTCCTGTTTATTGTTGGACGAGATACCCATCTGGTTCAGTTCCAAGTGAGGAGAAAGACCCTGGAAACATGGAGGCTGATTGGAAAGATGGTTTAATGAAGCAGAGCCATCAAACACATGATTCTGGTACAGCTGACCACATGGATTGGAGAGTGAGGGCTATTTATGCCCTCTCTTGGGCTTTGCACTTGAACTTCCTGTTCCTGTGCAAGAACACGTATTCTATTGGCTGTTGTAGGGCTCACAGCTAACTTAGTAGGCTGTCCTGAGTCTGAGGTTTGATTGGTGATGCAATGCCCCCAGTGATTGTGTCATGTGGTGAGTTCTGCTGCTAGATGGGTTAATGTTTGAATGTTTAATAGATTTATATGCCGCCCAATTCCGAAGGACTCCGGGTGGCTTATATAAAAACAGTTTAAAAGAGTACTAAAAGTTTAAAAGGTAGAAGACAAGGCAAATTAACAAGACACAACATGCACTCAACCTTAGTGGGGCTGGACCTCATTCAAGAGGTCAACAGCCCCAGGCCTGCCGGAAAAGCCAGGTCTTAATAGACTTTCGGAAGGCCGTGAGAGTGGGGAGGGTCCGGAACTCTGGGGGGTAGATCGTTCCATAGGGCCAGGGCAGCTACAGAGAAGGCCCTCCCCCGAGGAGCCGCCAAATGACATTGTCTAGTAGACGGCACCCGGAGAAGGCCCACCCTGTGAGATCTTATCGGACGCTGGGAGGTATGTTGCAGAAGATGGTCCCGTAGATATCCAGGTCCTAAGCCATGTAGGGCTTTAAAGTTGATAACCAGCAGGTGATAATCCTATTATGTCCTGGAGGGTCATATCTTAGTCCCGTCACCCTGGAGCTGGAGGTCTTTTGTCTTGTAGATAGGCTGGCCCAATCTTTCCTTATGGGCACCAAATATCTGCTGGGGGCAGGGAGCTGCTCTCTGTCTTTAAAATATGCTTCTTCTTTTATCATCCAAGCAGTAGTGGGTTTTAGAACTTCTTCTGTAGGTGTGGCCTGCTTTGTGGGAGTGGCTTGCTGGCTATGTGATTGGGTGGGAGTGGCTTGCCAGCCATGTGACTGGGTGGGAGTGGCCAACTTGTAAAATGTGGTGAAGCTCACTTAACAACACTCTTGCTTAGCAACCAAAATGTTGGCTCAGAAACTCTGGCACTTGAAGCATGCAAATCTTAAAGCTGCCAAGTAACAAGACCCTTGCACCCCTAACCCTTTAGAAAAAAAACCCTAGGGGTGTTCAACCTTGACAGCTTTAAGACTTGTGGACTTCAACTCCCAGAATTCCTCCTCTCACTCTTCACCTTGGGCGGGGGGGGGGGGAAAGCTGGAACCGGTTCTAAACAGTTCTGTAGATTTGTGGAACCTCTTCTATAGAAGAGCTTAGAACTGGCAGGAACCCATCCCTGCATCCAGGGGAATATAATATTCTGCCTTTTTAATATTTCTCAAAATACTTCATTTTTCTAGGATGGGGGTAGCTTCCCACATCATGTTCTGGGGTTTGATAAAATGTTCGCCTGGCTTTTCATCATCAGGAGTTGTGACAAGTCTTAATAGGGATAGGACCTCTTCCATGGAGACATTCCAGAGTTGGAAGGAGATATTTCCTCAACAATATATCTGATACCAATTTTGGAGCATGCCAGTTTCTAATTAAGATTCCTTTATTTGTCAAAAGTGCTTGTGAGTAATTAGCAGCTATCATCATGAATGTGAAGGAATCTCTAATTGATCATCCTTTCCCTGCGTATCTTTTATTTCTCCTCTTGATACTGTGAACCTTTTATTTTTATGGACTGAAGCATATTGTGAAATAATTAAAAGTTTTAATAAACTGAGCAGTCTTCTTTGATCTGAACTAGATGGGCCCTGATGGAAATATTCATTAAAAAAAAAATATGCTGCCATTTATCTGGGCATCCCTTGGAAAGAATGTATTAATCATCTTTGGAGCATAAAAGAAACCAGTCGGCAACTCTTTCACGGAGCCGTATCTTTTCCCAGAATCTGTGTATCATCATCTTTTTCTTTTATTAACCCAATAATCCCTTGAGGGGTGGAATCTGGGCAAATGAAGGGAGCTAGCAGACTGTTTTAATGGCCAGATGCCCTTCCTGTTGCCAATGCGGAGTTTTGTTCAGCAGAGATATTCTCAGTGTGACCACAGAGAGAAGTATCTGCCTCTACCTACGATTGAACTCACACCCTCCTGATTGTGAGGCGAGAGCGCCACCTCTAGGCCATTGCACTACTCTTTCCCAGAATCTGTTTATGCTATGAGAAATATGAAATTTCTATCTTTGCACATGTACATTTGAAGGGCAGAGTACTTTCTTCTGTTGAACTGTTTTTGATACATTTTGTGGATTGCAGCCATGATTGGAAGCAAGAGCAACCCTGTCACTTCAACATCTATTCACTACAACAAATTTAAGCCTGCTATACTTGTTAAGAATAAAATAATTTTACCTACCTATAAGCATATAGGGCAGAGGGGGCATTCAGCAGGTTCTGACCAGTTCTGGAGAACCGGTAAGGGCAAATTTTGAGTAGTTCGGAGAACCGATAAATACCACCTCTGGCTGGCCTCGCCCCCATCCATTCTCCGCTTCCCGAGTCCCAGCTGATTGGGAGGGAATGGGGATTTTGCAGTATCCTTTCCCTGCCCTGCCCACCAAGCCATGCCCACAGAACCGGTAGTAAAAAGTTTGAATCCCACCACTGATATAGGGCTTATAAATTATTTAGTCTGTAGCATTTGGGGAGCAGTTCTGAGGGTTCCACCACAAAATCGTGGAGGACAAAATCGCGCTCGACGAAAGCACGCATTTGACGTCATCACAGCGCGACGAAAACATCGCGCTGTGATCGAAAAATGTAAAAATAAAGCTAAAACCTTCCCCTAACCCCCCCAAACCTAACCCTAAACCTAACCCTAAACCTAACCCTAAACCTAACCCTTAACCTAACCCTAAATCTAACCCTAAACCTAACCGTTAACGTAACGAAAAACCTAACGCTAACCCTTAACCTAACGCTAAACCTAACGCTAACGCTCTAAACCTGACCCTAACCCTTAACCTAACCCTTACCTTTATGTGAATCGGCTTGCTTTAATTTAAATTTTATTTCAATTTTTAATTTTTTTCGTCGCGCTGTGATGACGTCACATGCGCGCTTTCGTCAAGCGCGATTTTGTCCTCCGCGCTTTTGACGGGTCACGGTTTTAATGCAAACCAAAGATGCCTTTTAAAAAACAAGTTTACATCATATTCTTATGCATGCCAGTGCTGTGTGTGAGGTAATTTAAGATGGTTCTGACAAGTGTCGTTGGCATCTTCATATCCAGTCACATGGGCGGCAAGCCACTCCCATCCGGTCACATGGGTGGCAAGCCACTCCCACAAAGGAAGCCACACCCACAGAGTAGGTTCAAATGATTTTTGAAAACCACCACTGCATGGGGGGCTCAGGGAAAGATGCAGCTTCTTTAAAGAGCTGTAAGTTAGAGTCACAATATCATCATGGAATCATAGGGCTGGAAGGGACCATTGACGTATTCTTATCCAAACCTCTGCTCATGGCAGGAAACCTTATATCATCACAGACAAAAGTTTCTCCAATCCTTTCTTAAACCCTCCAGCGATGAAGTACCCACAACTCTGGGAGGAAAGCTATTCCAATGGTTACTTGTTCTCGCTGTCAGGAAGTTTTCCCTTGGTCCCAGGTTGGATTCCTCTTTAGAGAACTTCCACCCATTGCTTCTTGACCTATCCTCAGAAGCACTGGACAATACATCAACCCTCATTTCTCTGTGGCGGACAGAGGTGGTATTCAGCCGGTTCGGACTAGTTCACCCAAACCAGTAGCAGAAATAGCGGGTGGGCCCATCCCTGCTCACCTGTCCCGGATCTATGCTGTCCTATTTACGCACGTTTTTGAGGCTGGGCACATGCACAGAAGGCATGTGTGTGAGCAAAGCACATGGACGGAAGGCTAGGCGCATGCAGGGAAGACGCGCATGCAAGCGGGTGCACGTGCGGAGAACCAGTCGTAACGAAATGTGAAAACCACTGCTGGTGGCAGCCCCTCATATACCAGAAGGCAGCTTTTGGGTAACCCCTAATTCTTCTCTTGGTTAGTCTAGATAGACTGCATTTAGTTCCCTTAACCTTCCCTCATATGGCTTATTCTGCAGGTTCCTTATAACCTTTATTTGTACTCTTTCTAGGATCTCAGCATCTATTTTGTATAATGGTGACCAGAATTGGATACAGTTCTCCGAATACGGCCTCACTGGTGCAGCACAAGGCAGTACTATCACTTCTTGTGATTTTGATTCAATCCCTCTGTTGATGCAGTCTAGGCTGGCATTTGCTTTTCGGCAGGTGCAGCACATTTCTGGCTCATATTTTTATTTTCATTTTCACAACAAATAACTACATGTATACTGTTACATAACCAACATTATTTTACATTATTAAATATTTACTTCAATTCGTCTTACCATCAACCCCCAAGAACGATTATTGGCTCTTCTGCTCTTCATACCCATATTTGTACCCTATCCATCACTTTCTTCTCCCTCTCTCCTCCTCCTCCCTATTTCTGGCTCATACTTAAGTGTTGGTCCACTAGGACATCTAAATCCATCTCAGAGTTGCTACTGTTGAGCCGGAAAGCACCTATTGTATACCATTTGATTTTTTTCCCTGCCTAAGTTCAGGACTTGACTTGTCTCACCACTGAACTGCACCTTGTTAGCTAGAGCTCAATGCTCAAATCTGTCAAAATCATTCTGAATCTTGAATCTATCCTCCAAAGTGTTAGCAATTCCCCCCCCCTTCATGTTGTTTATAAATTTGATGGACCCTTCTTCTATCCCCTCATCTAGATCATGTATTAAAATGTTGAAGAACACTGGCTCTGAGACAGAATCTTGAGATACCCCACTGCATGCTTTCTTCCATATACCATATTATTTGGAGTATAAGATGCACCGGAGTATAAGACGCACCAAGATTTTGAAGAGGCTTTTAAAAAAAAAGTTTTTGCACTCTGCAAACGGGCCTGTTTTTTTTCTTCAAAAAAACGGCATGCATTGCCTTTAGGAGGCTTGTAGAGTGCTCACAGGGGAGGGGCAAAAATGAGCAAAAAACGGCCCATTTTTCACAAAAACAACCCGGTTTTTTGTCAAAAAAAAAAGGGCATGCATAGCCTTTAGGAGGCTTATAGGGTGCTCCTGAGGGCCTGTGGGGGGGCAAAATTGAGCAAAATATGGCCCTTTTTTGCTCATTTCTGCCCCCCCCCCCAGCCTCCAGGAGCACTCTGGAAGTCTCCTAAAGACTATGCATGGTGATTTTGGTGAAGCAGGCAGGGGTTTGGGAGGCAAAAAATGCTATGTTCAGTGTATAAGACGCACCCAGATTTTCAGCTTCTTTTTTGAGGGAAAAAGGTGCGTCTTATACTCTGAAAAATACGGTAGGTACAGGGCGGGGCATAACCTTTTCCTAGGGGGTCACAGCAACACTTGTAATAACAACACAAATAATTCATACACCATTCGAAAGCCCATCAAAAACTGAGTTTATTGACACGATTTAATAGTCAGTATGACCACCATTAGCCCTTCGAACAGCATTCAAACGAGGTGGATAAGAACACAACAAATCTTCAAACAGTTCCGTTCGATTTTCCAGATTTTTCAACACAGTTTCCAAATTCATTCTCAAAGTTTCAACCGAATATCGATTTTGACCTTGCTCCTGAATCATCAGAGCTTCCACTTCATCCTTAATTATGGCCCCAATGTTCTCTGCCGGATTGAAACATGAACGATATCGACAAATCGTTCGCAATCCAACTTGCATCAGGATTTTCGTCATTTTCACAGCCAAGAAACTGCATTGGGTTTTGAAGGATAAAGGGGAATCCTGGGATGGCAGTTATTTCCGTGAGAAAATTTTATTGGAGAATGTCATTCCATTTCTCAGTGATCCAGACAATGTCTTGGTGGTTGGTGAGGCTGTCTTTCTTCATGACAAAGCTCCTTGCATGCGTGCAAATGCGACTCAGCAATTGTTAAAGGAAAACAATGTCGAATTTTGAGGCAATGACGTCTGGCCGGGAAATTCGCCAGATCTCAATCCGGCAGAGAACATTGGGGCCATAATTAAGGATGAAGTGGAAGCTCTGATGATTCAGGAGCAAGGTCAAAATCGATATTCGGTTGAAACTTTGAGAATGAATTTGGAAACTGTGTTGAAAAATCTGGAAAATCGAACGGAACTGTTTGAAGATTTGTTGTGTTCTTATCCACCTCGTTTGAATGCTGTTCGAAGGGCTAATGGTGGTCATACTGACTATTAAATCGTGTCAATAAACTCAGTTTTTGATGGGCTTTCGAATGGTGTATGAATTATTTGTGTTGTTATTACAAGTGTTGCTGTGACCCCCTAGGAAAAGGTTATGCCCCGCCCTGTATAGCTTCATTGAGAACTATACACTGAGTGTGGCCAACTGTGAATTTCATCTGGTGGCGGTACTGTCTATCCCACCTTTTTCTATCTTACCAAGAGGATTACCATGTTCTGCTTTGTCAAATGCCTTACTGAAATCTAAGTATAGTATATTTACAGTGTTTCCCTGATCTACTAATTTAGTCACTTTATCAAAGTATAAGCAATACGCTTTGTCTGGCATGATCCGCTTTTAATGCATTCATGTTGGCTTCTGATAATCGCTTTGTTCATTTCTAGATGCTCATAAATCTGCTGCTTAGTTATGTTTTCCAGGATTATCTTGTATTGATGTCAAGATGATTGATCTGTAGTTTCCTGGATCCACTCCCCCTCCCCTTTGTGTTTGTGTGTAGATCAGCAATTTTCCAGTCCTCTGGCTATTTCCCCATGCTGCAGGAACTATGAAATATTTTGTTTAGTTGTTCCGAGATCACATCTGCCAACTCCTTTTCAAGACCTTAGGATGTAAACCATCTGGCCCTTCTATTTGTCTAGAATTGACAGGTGTTTTCTTATCAATTTCTTGCCTATTTTGACCTGCATTCCTGTTCTGTCTTCCACAGTGAGTTTTTTGGTAGGTTGGACTTTCCCCCCTCCCTTTTGTGTGCATAGGCAAAGAAAAGCAATTCTGCTTTTCCATGATGGAACTTGCTTTTTGCACTTAAAAAATATATATCTTTTTTGTACTTATATCTAAGCTTTGCATTGGCCTAATCATCAACATATCTTCATATATGGACTTACATCCATAAATAATACAGTTTTAAAAGTTATGCTAATATCTTGCAATTAAAAGACTGTGAACTTCCCACAATCTTCCAAATATTCTATAAAACTGTCATTGATCAGTTCTGAAGATCAGAGTGAAAAAAAGAGAACAGATGTTCAGTTAACTATGTTTAGACTAAGCCATGCTTTTGGAATGGATTCAAATCACATTATGCAGTTGGCTAAGGTAACAATATTATAGCAAAAAATATTGGTGCATATCTTTGGGGTTTAAGGCTACAGAAAATCCACTTCCTATATTTTATTATTTTTTTTATTTTTTTATTATATTATTTTATTATTTTATTTTATTTTTTATTATATTATTTTTTATTATTTTTATTATATTATATTGTATTATATTGTATTATATTGTATTATATTGTATTATATTGTATTATATTATATTATATTATATTACATTACATTACATTACATTACATTACATTACATTACATTACATTTTATTTTATTTTATTTTATTTTATTTTATATTTTATTTTATATTTTATTTTATATTTTATTTTATATTTTATTTTATATTTTATTTTTGTTATTTTGGACCCCAGTTGTCAAAATGCTTTCCCAGAACCATTCTGAGATTTTCCAGAACCATTCTGAGATTAACACACATACACACTCAAACATACACAAAAAGTTGGTCCTCCATATCCCTTTCCCTCAAGAAGCCACACAGGTTCAGCCCTTCAATCATGACAAGAACTATGAGTATTTTTATTGTAAGGTTATATTGCAAATCTAAAAGTACTTCTCCTTCTACTGTCATCTAGGGAGGGTCCCCTCCCCCCTTAGGCCATTCCACAAAGGATGAAGGATTACTTTAATTATGTAAGAGAGTCTTGTCAGGCTTGGGCCCATTGCATAAAGTTCAGGTGTAAAACAGATAGGGGGCTTTGACCACAGGGTCATCATCTCCACCTCAGAGGTGGTAGCTTGAAATAATATATTTTGGTTGAAAAATCTATAGTTTAAGATCAGAGGTGGTATTCAGCAGGTTCTGACCAGTTCTGGAGAACCCGTAGGGGAAATTTTGAGTAGTTCGGAGAACCGGAAAACCCCACCTCTGACTGGCCCTGCCTCTATTCTCTGTCTCCCGAGTCCCAGCTAATCGGGAGGGAATGGGGATTTTGCAATATCTTTCCCCTGGAGTGGGGAGGGAATGGAGATTTTACAGTATCTTTCCCCTGCCATGCCTGCCAAGCCACATCCACCAAGCCACACCCACCAAGAAACACCACACCCACCAAGTCACGCCCATAGAACCAATGGTAAAAAAATTGAATCCCACCACTGCTCCCCCCCTTTCACTTTTCTGATTTTCTTCCACGACGCTCTGCTTTGTATTACTTCATTGGGAAATAGCTTACTTTTGAAAAGTCTTTCCACAAAACACCCATGATGGGGTCTCCCTCCCCCCCCCTTCCTTCCTATTTCCCATCTTTTTCTGTGTCCATCAAGGGCTAATTTAGATTTTACACAACTTCATTTGTATGCAAATATTCTGTATTTGTACACAAGGAACATTACAAGCAGAGCTCAATTAAGATTGGCACCGGAATTTTGACAAGGTCGTTCTGGAAATATATTCTATAATTTTTAAAAGCCAGCAAGGTGATCTGGTCTTAGCTGGTAACTTTAATGATAACCCCTTGTGAGGGTCCTCCATTTCATGCAAATAACAATGCCACGTTTTGTAATTTGATCAGTCCTGTGGTCTTCAGCTCCCATTACTCAGGTTGGGAGAACGGCAGAAGCAATTTTCCCTCAGTGTTTCAAATAGGGGCCTATGCAGAGGTGGTATTTAGCAAGTTCTGACCAGTTCTGGAGAACTGGTAGTGGAAATTTTGAGCAGTTCGGAGAACAGGTAAATACCACCTCTGACTGGCCCCGCCACCATCTATTCTCTGCCTCCCGAGTCCCAGCTGATCGGGAGGGAATGGGGATTCTGCCGTAACTTTCCCCTGGAGTGGGGAGGGAATTGAGATTTTACAGTACCCTTCCCCTGCCATGCCCATCAAGCCCCACCCACAGAAGCGGTAGTAAAAAAAAAAATTGAATCCCACCACTGGGACAATGTTGTTATTTTTAAAGCAGATGCCATCAGGTAAAATGACAGTCCCATTCTAACTAGCATGGTTAAAAAAAAAAACACCCAAGAGTCCACAGGAGGAAATCTGTTTTCCCCATCTTAGGTTGTCAAGAGAAAGCCATTTGTTTATTCAATTCTCACCCAGTTCTTCATCCATATTCCAATGGCCTATTTTGAGCCAAGATTCTAAATGTTTGTGAGATGCCCTCAAAATGAGTGCGAATATGGTTTTCTTGGCAGCATTAAGGGCTTCCTTTCCAGATGTTTCGGGGTGGGGGCGGGGTGGGGTAGGGAATTCATTCTACCTTGCAGACCTTACAGTCCTCCACCCAAATCTTAAGTAAGCCGGACCTTGCTTAATGACAAGGTTGGGTACTGTTTACACGTAGGCTTAAATGGCTATTGCTATGTGGACATTGTTTGAGAATCTCAACATATAGTCCTTGGAGGCTCTGCCCAACTATTAAATAGAAACAGCTCGGCTGGCAAAGCCCAGCACTTGTCTGCAAATTTACTTTCCTCGGATTCATGCATCTGTTATCAGGCTGTTAAATACAATTGCACTGAACATCAGCATTTTAAAATGAAGCTCTGGTCTCGCTCTCACCAGAGGGGAACAAGCGTTTAACTTAATAATGTTACGAAACGTATTAACAAGTTTCTGCATGAACTTTGTTCTTATAAGGAAGAAAAGAGAATCTCCATCAAAATTGGAGGATATTCCTGCTTCCGTCATCACCCTTCTCCATCATGGTCAAAGCACCATGGCTCACGAGAAGATGTTGTTTCTATTTTGTCCCTCTTCATTTTCTCCTTATTTGGGATGGATTTAACTATCCCCATCTTAAAAACACAAAGAAATTGAAAAGAGTGAAGAGTTACATCAGTGGTGGGTTTCAAAAATTTTTAGAAGCTCTTCTCTAAGTGTGGCCTGCTTTGTGGGAGTGGCTTGCTGGCCATGTGATCAGGTGGGAGTGGCTTGCCAGCCATGTGACTGGGTGGGAGTGGCTTGCCAGCCATGTGACTGGGTGGGCATGGCCAATTTGTAAAATGTGGTGAAACTCACTTAACAACGCTCTTGCTTAGCAACCAAAATGTTGGCTCAGAAACTCTGGCATTTGAAGCACGCTAGTCTTAAAGCTGTCAAGTTACAAGACCCTTGAACCCCTAACCCTTTAGGAAAAGAACCCCCAGGGATGTTCAAACTTGACAGCTTTAAGACTTGTGGACTTCAACTCCTAGAATTGACTGTGACATCAACAGCGTGCCCACAAAGGCACGCCGACAAAAGAGCGCTGACAGAAGCGCGATTAGGGTTAAGGTAAGGGTTACGGCAAGGGTAAGGGTAAGGATAAGGGTAAGGGTAAGGGTAAGGGTAAGGGTTAGGGTTAGGGTTAGGGTTAGGGTTAGGGTTAGGGTTAGGGTTAGGGTTAGGGTTAGGGTTAGGGTTAGGGTTAGGGTTAGGGTTAGGGTTAGGGTTAGGGTTAGGGTTAGGGTTAGGGTTAGGGTTAGGGTTAGGGTTAGGGTTAGGTTCAGGGTTAGGGTTAGGGTTAGGGTTAGGTTCAGGGTTAGGTTCAGGGTTAGGTTTAGGGTGAGATTTAGGGTTAGGTTTAGAGCGCACTTCTGTCAGTGCGCTGTTGTCGGCACGCTTCTGCGCTCATTCGTCGGTGCAATTTCGAACTCGTGGTTTTCTCCCTGTGGTTTCATCGGTGTGCTTTTGTCAAGCGCACATTTGTTGGTGAACCAGCCATATGAGTCCTTGCCAACAATTAAGGAGGATTTCTAATATTTCAGGCCAGGGGTTTCCAGCCACCAAAGATCCACATACATTAACTAAATAAACAAATGAGGACTGGGAGATACTATAATAGCTGTTGTGGCACAGTTGTTAGAATGCAGTATTACAGGCTAATTCTACTGACTGCCAGCAGTTCGATTCTGATCAAATCAAGGTTGACCCATCCTTCCAAGATTGGTAAAATGGGGATGCAAATTGTTGGGTGCAATATTCTGACTCTGTAAACCGCTTAGAGTGGGCTATAAAGCACTATGAAGCGTTATCTACCGGTACGTCCATATGCTATTTCTAGTGTTATAATACAACAAAAAAAAAGAAATAAACTGCTCATTCCTATTAAAATGCACCTAATTTGGCCATGTGATAAAATGAATAGGTATCCAGCTTCTATCTCAATAAAAACCTCACATTTACCCTTCATGAATTTGTGGGTAAATATTAAAAACTGAATAAAAAAGGGAACTTGAAATCACCATTTTGTGTAAAAATGCAAAATTGTCTAATGTGTATCAAAAATGTCAATAAATCTTAAACAGTAGTGGGATTCACATTTTTTTACTACCGGTTCTCTGGGCATGGCTTGGTGGGCGTGGCAGGTGAAGGATACTGCAAAATCCCCTCCCAATCAGCTGGGACTCGGGAGGCAGAGAATAGATGGGGGCGGGGCCATCCAGAGGTGGTATTTACCAGTTCTCTGAACTACTCAAAATTTCTGCTACCGGTTCTCCAGAACTGCTCAGAACCTGCTGAATACCACCTCTGATCTTAAACTATAGATTATTCAACCAAAATATATTATTTCAAGCTTATTGCATCCCACTGCATTTTTACCGAAAAAGAATGAGTAATCTGTTTTGGTGGGAGGTGCATTTTTCAACATAAGAAAAATGAATTGATGGCCTCAATTACTCAATGGACGGAAGATCTATTGTTACTTGCATCTTAGTTATGACTTGCCTGAAGAGAAAAATTAGATTTGGACCCCTGTAATCAAATTTTGGTCATCATTTATTGAAACTTGTTGTGAAAAATGGTTATAGATTATAGATGCATTCCGCTGTTACTTCATTCATATATTTAAAAGCTCTCGTTTGATCACATCATTAGTGTAACTAAGAAACAAGGGTAAAAAGAGGAAGAATAAAAAAATAATAATGTGACAATGCAAGATGCTTACTTAGGCTTGAAAAAGGTAAGTAAAGAAATATAATAAATAAATTAAATAAATAAACAAACAAACAAACAAATAAATAAATGTAAATGAGTACACCAATAGCAATAGCAGTTAGACTTATATACCGCTTCATAGGGCTTTCAGCCCTCTCTAAGCGGTTTACAGAGTCAGCATATCGCCCCCACAGTCCTCATTTTACCCACCTCGGAAGGATGGAAGGCCAAACTGCAGATAACAGTCAGCTGAAGTGGCTGCAGTACAGCACTCTAACCACTGCGCCACCTCGACCAAGCATTCTAAACAGAAATATCCAATCAGAAGAGATCATTGAGATCATTGGACCACAAAGTCAAAGAAAGTGTACCCAGAATTATCCTAAATGCGGGTAGTCCTCTACGTATGAGTATAATTGAGCCTGGAATTATGGTTGTAAGCCATGGTGGTCATCGTCTGACCAATCTGATTTTATTTTATTTTTTGCAACGATCGTTAAGCAAACCCATTGTAGGCAAAAACTGGAAGTAAAACAAGCAAA